>NC_136015.1:13013167-13313167 GCF_048128805.1 Centroberyx gerrardi
AGTGCACCTGTGTGTGTGTGTGTGTGTGTGTGTGTGTGTGTCTGTAGATGTGTGTGTGCGCATGATGTACAGTGCGCCTCTCTGTGCGAGGGACGGTTAAATTCGCAAACATAAAAATTGCAGCTGCACCATTATACGCGATCCCTGCGCAGCTGTGAATTATTATGTGGACAATTTAATACTGCCAAAGAGGAAATAGCAAATTAAGATCCGAGTTTTGCTGCACTGCCAAAGCGTGTGCATGTGCGGGTGCGTGTGGTGCGTGTGGTGCGTGTTCGCTCCAAAAACACGGCCCCAAACAAGCATGTCTTCTTCTTACGAGTAAATTGATGCGATGTGTCTCTGCGTACTACCGCCTTGAGTACCAGCTCTACACTCTTCAGTCCTCCATGGGTAGCAGAGGTGCAGACAGAGACCCGAGGGTCCTACTCAAACGGTTAAGGGGAAGGAGCTTTCCCCTCACTAAGGCATCCTCAAACTAACATGCAGGCAGTAATTTGTCCACTCACTGGGGAGGCATAAAAACCAGAGCCCCAAAATTCTTTACAGTTATGGAAAAAGTGAAGAGAGAACAAAAAAGGCAAAATACTTTATCTCCCCTTCTAACTGAAAGTTATTACATTTTCTGAATGGTATGACTTTGTAATGGTTAGCATATGTGAATATGTGTGCACAGAGAGAGAGCAGTAGTTGAGGCTAAGTTAATAGCACAAGCAGAGAGGGGGAACTAGGAACCCTTGGCCTATAAAGGATACTTGTTTCCCTGCCGCACCGAAAACCAGATGTTGATAAAGAGACATGGGGGGGGAGGAGAGAAGACAGATGGGCAAGAAATTACCATCACATGGGCCAAACATCTTGAAACATTGGCAAAAAAATCCGGACCTTACAAGGGGAGATGGATTTATGCTCTCTCCTGGATTTTTATTGCTCCGTGAGACCTCTTCTCTCCGCTCTGCTCTGCGCCTCCTCTCAGTGTTACCACGGCTAAAGAGGTTCGCCGCAATCTGGAGCTGTTTAAAACTCTGGCAAGAGCCTGGAATCTTCCAGAAATGGCTTTATCGTGTCGAGAAGACGAACACGTCTTTAGGCTGCGGGAGCCATAAAACTTCAGAGAGCGCCGCAGTATCGTGTCCGCATCAGTCTGCTATTACGCCGACTAACTCAATATGAAACACTATAAATGTCAAGGTACGTAACAAGACAGACACCAGTGTGTGCAGACATCCTGTACGTGTGAGGCCAAAAGCATAATTCATATCATATTTCTAAACCTGGACGGTTACCATGGAGACACATCATCTATGCCACTCTGAAACGCACAGCTGAGGATGACATGTCCATATGGTGAGAGTACGACAGAGGGGAAGAACAGATGCTTTGATGAAAGGGCTGTCAATCGCAGATCCATAAGAGCAGCTGGGGTCATGAACGCATATCAGATGACGCTACAAGTAGCGAGATAGATAGATAGATAGATAGATAGATAGATAGATAGATAGATAGAAAGATAGACTTTTTGGCATCGAAGTGGAAAGTGATCCTGGAAAGGTCTTGGATCAACTCTACCATTGTAAATGATAACAAAAACGTTAATAAAAAATGATGCTATTATAGTGGGGAGGAATGTATTTCAGAGCAGGTGGGGAAAGGAATGGAGAAGCTATCCAGGAACTTTCCAGATGGGAGGAACAGAAATAAAATCCACCTAATTCTCTAGTCTGTCTCTATCTATCTCTCTGTCTGTCTACTTTCTTGCTCTCTCACTTCTAGCCCGTCTATTTCACTCTTTCATATTTTACATTGCTATCTGTCTTTCCCAATTTTTTTTGTGCTAGTCTCTGTAACACACACACACACACACACATACACACACACAGATCTCGGAGGAGAAGGAGCTCTTGAGATCTCTATCTATTCATCGATACACAGCCACAGCCTCACATCTAATCCCCCTGTCCAACTGAGTTGCAACATCTTTCTTTACTTAACCACCATTTGCAGTCAGAAAACCAGACCCTTTTTTACCCCCTTCAAAAAAATCAAATAAGTCTGATTATTCTGAGTGTAATCTTCTTTTTTTTGAGGTGGAAATGCTGTCAAACATCATTTTTGTGAAGATAAAATGGACTGTAATTTTGTCCCTGGCGTGGACTATCGACTGTGAGCATACAAACACTTAGCGGGGTGGCTAGTCTATTGAAGGATGGCTGGGGGTGTGTGGGGTGTGTGGCGCCTGGGGAGGGAAGGGATGCAACAGAAGTTAAACAAAATGGGTCTTTTTATTTGGCCCCATTTTGACAAAATGGACTTGCTCCTTCCATTTCTTTATGTAACCCCCCGCTATCTCCTCTACCTCTCTCCCTCTCTTTTGCTCTCACCCCCTCTGGACCAATTTCTGAAATGGCCCTTCCTTGAAATAATTGACACTCGGCGTTTATCATTTGAGACACCTGCTGTCGGTTTGACAACAAGACAATCGGACGGAGCGAGCGGCCGTCGTCCCATTGTCCCGTCTCCCTGTTTGTCTGTGACACTAACTGACAACAGCTGGAAGCCCTCGCTCCTACAATACCCATCATGCAAGTCAAATTCAACCACAAAGAAAAGGGCCTCATTATTTGGCAGCAGCGGTGTGATTTTTAACCAGTAAGAGAGGAAACAATGATTTTGTTGTATCCAGTGATGGTTGATAAAAGGGCCGGTGCAACTGGGAGGCCTGTTTGATTTGGTGCAAGAGGAACAGTGTGCACCAGTGGATCTTGAGTAGCCAACAGTATTTCTTTATATGTAATACTTGAACCTCAAGAACAGATGTTTGCTGTGTCCACCTACGCACACCAAGACACGCACACACTCTTACTGACACGCACTCGAGTAGTAGATATTCACATTATGCGAACACACACATGCGTGCCCTCTCTTAGCAAACGCATACACACGTGCGCACACACACACCCTCCTGAGTCCACATCACCTCCTTCGTTCTCTCTCTAGCCATAATTGACTGAACACGTCAATACGCCGAGTGAAAAAAACAGAGGGTCCACTGTCTGCATCTATTGATCCACGCATCTCTCTTTCTCCCTCTCTCTCCCTGTCTGCTGATCTTAATTACACTTCTTTTTACCAGGCTAGCCGGGGCTCCACTCCAGCGGCTGCCCTTTTCATAAAGTACACCGTCCAAATCCATACATCAAAATTAATGAGAGAGAACGGAGCTGTAAATCAAATATCGGGGGTATCCAAGCTGATAAGCCCGGGTGGTGATCATAAATTATGTCTTTTTTTTTTTTTTTGAGAGAGAGAGAGAGAGAGGAGAGAGAAGGGGAGAAAGAGAGTTATTTTCGCACGCTCAGGTCAATGTTAACAATGTAGAATTTTTATGGAGGAAGCGTCGTCGGTTTAGGTGATTAAAACCGCTAAAGTGTGACGGAGCTGAGGTGAGGTTTCTCCCTCCACCCTCCTCTCTCTCTGTTTCTTTCTCTCTTTCCTCTGTACTTCCCCTTTCTTTGTCTCTTTCTTTGTCAATTTGTCTGATTTTCTGCCTGCCTGTTTGTTTGTTTTTGCGCTGTCTGTCTGTGCCCTGTCTGTGCCGACCCCCTCTACCTCACACTTACACACACACACACACACACTCACACACACACACAAAAGGACAAAAAAAACTTTTATGGTCAGGTTTTATGGACTGGTGGCAAAGCAAGCCAGTCCATTCTTCAGCAATTGTCCTCTTGTGAACCAAAGAGAAAAAAGGCCCCTAATCGCACTGTTTCACAGCTCATACTCTCCATCAATCAAACCTGTGTGTGTGTGTTGTGTGTGTGTGTTGTGCATTTGTGTGAGTGTGTGTGTGCATGTTCTCACCTTCCAACATCCAAAGCCTCTCCTGAACCACAAAACAAAAGCTATTAGAGATGGCAACGCAGTAATCTCTTTCCACATGTGCCTACACACGTACACACTTTCTGTTGTCATACCAACCTTCACAAAAGACACATAAGCACACACGTACACATACACACACACACCCACACACACACTTCCCCTACCACCCCTGAATCCCTTCCCCTTCCACTGTCTAATCTTTAAATGTAAATTGGGTGACAGGAGAAAATCGAGGAGGTGAGCGATAGCGGGTAACATCTTCACTTGGCCACGTTATCGCTGCTCCGCATCGCTAAGAGGCACCTATTCAATATCGTTACCTTCGGCAGAGTGCGGGGTGAAACACACTTTTGTGTGTGTCCTTTTGTATTCATTCGACACACATAGACACCTGCGCGCGCTCACACACACTCGCACACACACACACACACACACATCCAGCGGCTTATCTTTTGGAATAAGAAAAGGGGCTTGTCAGGATGGCACATTGTACGTATGTGTGTTTGTGTGTGTGTGAGGGGAAGGCAATGTGCATTAGGGCGATTACAATATCAGCCGACTCCAGATGGAGGCAGGAAAATAAACAGTGGGAGAGAGAGAGAGAGAGAGAGAGAGAGAGAGAGAGAGAGAGAGAGGGGCGACAGACATCATGAGAAGCAGTCTAAGGGAGATTCTGTATGTGTGCGTGTGTGTGTGTGTGTGTGTGTGTGTGTGTGTAGCAGTCTGCCTGTGTGCGATAGAGTTAGAGAAAGTGAAGTTAATTAGCAACTCAATCCCAGACTCTATACAGAAGACAGGGAGAGCAATGCATGTGTGAGAGTGTGCATGTGTGTGTGTTGTCCTGCACATGTCTGTCAGCGTGTGTCTCTGCCCAAGAACACTGAGCTGTGTAGATGCAGTTTGACCTCAAGCCAAACAACTGCATCTCTGGGCATTTTACAGTAGCTCAAAAACTACATTTCCCCACTGTCTGTCTTTAAAACGACTACAAAATAGAGTGCCACCAGGACAACTGTCTGTTCAATGCTGTTTTTTGCTAAGATTAAAAAGAAGCCAGTGCAAGAAGTGGCATTTGGGCATATTTTGGAACCAATCTATAACCATGATCATTTCCCATTTGTTTCCTAAATCGCTTTAACTCTTGGGATATAAACCATTGAAGAATTAACAATGTCTGTGAAACTTGATGGATTGTCAGACATTGGCCTATTGACTTCTTCTCCTCTTGCCCTATAAGTCTCGTGTTATCTGGAGTAAAAACACGAACAAGGCCAATAAAATCAGTTTGTAGTGTTCAGTGTTGACTTTGACATTATATAGGTCCCTGTAAAGGCCAACTCACAACTACAATAAAACAGAGGCCTCTTGCTTTCTCTAGTGCATGCACGCATGTGCACGCACACGCACACGCGCACGCACACACACACACACACACACACACACACACACACACAAAGTACACTTTCATGCTTTCTTTCTCTCTCATTCTAACACACACTTTCACAATTTCTTTTTCTCTCATTCTCTCTCTCTCACACACACACACACACACACGCAAACACAGAAACACACACACACACACACACACACACACACATACATGCAAGTCCTTTTGTATCATTGGTGCTCTTTCATGGGTGATGAAATTCAATAAGCAGTGAACTGAGCTGTCCTCTTGCTGATAACCATCGATGGGCCTATCGATCTACAAGGGCATGTGTGTGCACGTGCACACACACACACACACACACACACATGCACGCACACAGATTCCTTCTATAATTCACTCTGGGACTTGGCAACAGACGGCTCTGTATAATCAGAACAGATCTATACATCTTGAACGGGAGCATGGGACAGCGTTACAGTATCCAGCTCTACAGCTGACATTCGCCCCCTGACAGCTCGGCTTCTAATCCAACCACTGCCTGTTTCAAAACACTCCTCCATCTCTCCTTTATACAATTCCAAGTACTGAAGTCAGTGTTCAAAACAAAATTAATGATTAATGATACATTTTCCATTTTTTTTTTCCAATTTTTTTTTTTTTTGCCTTTATCGGATCGTCAACAGACAGACAGGATGAAGAGCAGATGCAGATTGTACAACTGTTGGGGACATGGAGTGGCTGCTCAGTGTTTCATGAGCACTTTCTGTACATATCACTGCTCATATGTATTGAAAAATTTAATATTAATCAACAAGTAGTTTTCAGTTTTCTTTGCTCTGGTATTGTTATACTTCTTGGGATCGCAATATTTAGTCTGGTATAGTATCGTAAGGTAAAGCTGTGGTATTGTAATCACTCTACTATACTAGTGAATGCTATTTATTTGAGCCATACACCTATGAATTGACTTATACCAAAAGGGCATATTGAAACATATCAGGTAATGTAATGTATTTTGGGCATCCTAATGGTTCATATAATACCAAGGGGTTTGGATTAACAGGCTTCTGGTGGGAAAATGTTTCCATATCTATGTATCTAAGAGAAAGTAAAGCCTTAAGCTGATAAGAAAATGCACAAGGGAGACTGATGATTTATCCAGCATATTAACACTGTCGAGTCATCATCACTTATCAGCCATGCTTTACGCCGTATAGCAAACCTGGACCGCATCCAAATGTCTGTGTGTCATCCTTAAAAGAAATGCCTTGTAATTACATCACAGCATTGGAGTCTCAATATGACTGTATGCTGAAGGGGAAATCGATGCTTTTTATTCCCAGAGTAATAGTGATCCATTGTTTGAAGCTGTGATCTAAAAGCTGTGTTTGGATGCAACACAAACCACTTGAAAGCTGTTAGCTGTGGCTAGCATCAAAAAAAGCAGTTTGGCTGCATAAAGGAACAAATGCAATCAATCAAACCAAACAGGTGAGTGTGTGTGTGTGCGCACGCATTTGTGTTGCAACATAGACTACATACACACTCCATTTCAGCATCACTCAGTCAGCCTGCCAGCCAGGTGTACATATGTGTATGTGTGTCTATGTGTGTGTCTTTGTGTGTGTGAAAGTGAGAATAAAATGGCTGCCATCATTTTTGCAAGGCCACGTCCGTGTCTGCTCGCAGCGGTCTGATGCATTTGACCCTGTAGCCTGAGAGCGGGGAGGAGGAGGAGGAGGAGGAGGGATGGATGGAGTGAAGGGGGGAGGGAGGGAGGGAGAACAGGTGTGAGGCAGGCTGGTGGCTGGGCAGATGGCCCCTGGAAGCGCTAGCTGATGCTGCAGAGCCAGGACCACAGAGAGTTAGCAACGAACGCTAATACAAGGCTGTTTAAACAGTGTGCACCGCCGTGCACGTGTGAAAGTGGACACAGCCACACACGTGCACGCACATTAACACACACACACACACACATACACACAAACACACAGACACACACACACACTGATAACCTACTAACGGCACTTATCATTTACTCTCCCCTCACCACCAGTCTTGTTTACCTTTCATTTACTCTTTGGCTCTCTCTTTCTCCCTCTCTCTCACTCCCTCTCCCTCTCTCTGTCCCTCTCTCTCTCTTTATCTCTGTAAACACACACACTCCAGGTAATGGTCTTTTCAGTCAAGTCACTACTTTAATGGCTGTCTCAATGGTTAGAGAATGGAAAACAACAGAAAATGACGGAGTAAATCACGGTTGGGGTAACCAATTCTACACTGCAGTATACCTATGATATTTTTGAATCTCCATTTTGCTAGATTATATGTAGCCTATATTATATTTACTACTGTTAAACCTACCATAAACACACAACTGCATCCACTGACGCCCTTAATGAATGTCTTGCATGCACAGGAAGGCAGGAAATTCTTAATCCCATAATGCATATATAGGCGACTTTCTTTTCTTTATGATATATATTATGCTCATAAACGATTTTACTCTTTTTCACCTGGCGTTAGATGTTTAACTGAGTAAAGGCTATAAATGCAATGGGCCACGCTTTTGAAAGGAGTTAACAATCACCCTCTTAGATGCATACAAAGCTTTGCATGGGACTATTTGGCATGCGTAAAAATTGTTCAAAGCCCTGTGGGTTTCCAGGAGATATTTTTCCTCCCTCTCTAATCCGAGCCGTGAGAACAGTCAGGCATCGACAGCAGGTTGCGCCCCAGCAGCCTCCCTCCCTAACCCGCATGCCTGCTCTTTTCCCAGTCGGGGGAAAAGATTCCCACTGGAGTAAAATATAGCCCGAACCCTTTAATTTCATCCCTACGCCACACCATTAAAAAAAAAGAATCCGTCTTTTCTTTTTTTTTTTGCGCTTTTCGGTTATGTGATGATGACAAAGTCGCAGCGGGTGGAGATGCAAACATCACATGGATTTGAGGAGATGCGTTTGACAATTGTGACAGAGCTCCGGAGGATGTTTTCAAATGCAAAGTCTCAAATGCAAAGTCTCTCCAAAGGCTTTCCAGGACGCCCGGCCTTAGAGAGGAGAGGGAGAGGAGAGGGAGAGGAGGAGAGCAGGGGCGGCACTTCACTAAACCCGGAGCTATGTGGCAAAGTCTCTGCATCCAACATATCATCTGCCACCAAAACTTCCAAACCGCAATAACCACTACATTTCTGGGGAGAAACCGAGTAATGACAGATGACTGACAAAATGTTATTATTTTGTCAGTGTAATAAACTATTAGACGTAGGTCACCATATTATTACCAATTCTTAGATATTGTATTTCTGGCTTTTTTTTTTTTTTTTTTAGCTTGATCTCTTCATTTTAATGATACAAACTAGATCAAATCTAGAATCTCATAGGCTAATGTATGGCGAGAGCCCCTGCCTCACTGTACCCAACTGATACCTATAGGAAAGCATTGCGCCAAGATCCCTGGATGTGTCGGGGCTTTCTGGGGCTTGTCAGCTGATGTGTAGCTCACTTTAGAGGGGAAATCGGTCGTGACAGATTGGAACTTGGGGAATGGGAGCGACCCGTCTTGAGCCGTAAAGTTAAGTTGCCTGCTGCCCACGAACAAGCCCCTACACTTGGTTCAAGCCCATGAATTTATATACTGTATGTTTTTGTGTTGCAGTGACAGCTGCAAGTTGGTGTCTCCTACATGGGCTGCTTGGCTTCTATATAAACAAATTGAACCTGCAGTTTCAGAGAAGCTATGACTGTCCTTTTGGTAATAACACAAACATGAATTGATGTTTGTTTATTCTTTGAATGTTTCCTAAAGAAATAGATCAAGAAGGTGTTAGCAGAATATTTAATAATTGTGTATTTAGGCAAGTCTGGAGTCCATAGCATGTGTTCTCGAACTTAAATTGAATTTATTAGGCAATAAAAAATATCCGACTTCACTTTGCTGTACTCCATATATCTCCCATTAGAATGGGAAGAGGATGTCTCTTTGTAACCATAACATCTTTAAGCACTATTACGCACAGACACGCGTTGCATTAGTAGCTTGTGCGACAGAGATTCGTGTTCTCATCTCGCCTCTTCACAGACAATACAAATTTGAAAAACATTTTTTTTTAAATATTTGATGCAATCAATTCAAATGTTGACTGTATCTGTTGAATGGCTTATATCTATGCAATTCACTCCAATGGGCGCATCATTCTGGAGCCCCACAGGTTCCAGTTATTCCACATTAAAATAAACGTGAAACAAATTAAAACACAAATGAAAGGACTAAACTATATACACGTCATTTTGGGTCAGTAGACATTTCACAGGTTCTTTTGAATTAGACGCACCCAAGCCATTGTACCCTTATAAGGGCGCACAATATTCCAGTTACAAAAACACACAACCGAGGCGTGAATGAGAGAGATTTCTCTACATGCAGCCAATATCGCAAGAGAGCCGGACAAAGAAAGGCCACTTACACTGAAAAGAGGCAGAAATTCCCACCATGCGGTACGGTGTTGTGAGTGGGTTAAAATAATTTCCAGTCCCTTTGACTCCGTGCAAGGTCCTCTCGATGATCCGCTTATATCGGGAAGACGAAATCTACTGAGTCCAGTCAATTCTCAAGGCTGCTGGCGGTACACTTCCAGGAGCTCAGAAATGTGGTTCAAACTCCGACAAAAGAAGAAGGGCAGCGCACGGGTTGCAATAAGTAATCAATCACCGGTGAAATTCTGGATGAGAAAGCTGGGAGTCTTGTAAAAGCGCAGCGGCAGAGGAGGAGGAGAGACGGGAGAGAGATGGAGAGGGAGGATGCAGCAGTGCGCAGGGCACTCGTCTGATTTTTCCCCCTCTCGCGCACTTTCCTTCAAAATCCTTTAAACGCTGAATCGTTCGGAATAGTAGATATCGTTTGTTTGTTTCAATTGTGAGCAAAATGCATACACACACACACCCTCGGTCTTGGGTCTCCCTGTTTTCTGCTTCTCCGGTGGCGTTGGGAAGAGGAGTAGCGGCGCTCTGCCTCCAGTCGGCGGTGCGCAGCAGAGCCAGGTGGCGGTGGGCGGGACTGGAGCGCTGGGGAGGAGGAGGAGGCGACTGGGCAGCAGCCAGCATCTGTGTGTCCTAAAACAGGTTGGAAAAAGCGGGGGTCAGGTCAACTCGAAGTGTTTTCTATTATGCCAGTGGCTCCCAAACTTTTTCATGTGTAGAATCCCCAGATTAGTTCTTAGACACCCCCCCAGTGGATAAGAATTTATGCCAAGGGCCCCCATCTGAGAGCAGGTTTGTTGTGAGATATGACTTGGCCAAGAATTATATCTCTCTTTCACTGTATGTGGGGAGTTAGGGTTCAGTTGGGCTAACCTTTATGGAGTGAAATAGCCTATGTAATAGTGAAATCAAACTATTCCTCATTTTGCTGAGGACCCCCTGGTGCCCCCTCAGGGACTCCTGTTGGTCCCTGGACCCCAGTTTGGGAACCACTGCTGTAGACAACAATGGAGTGTTATGGACAAGAACCAGCCAGCTGAGCGTGTGACTGCTGCCGCTCGAGGAGCTGGTTGGCGCTGGTTGCGGTGTGTGTGTGTGTGTGTGTGTGTGTGTGTGCAAAAGTAGGACTGCGTGATGCTTGTCTGCATGTTTTGGATCTCCCTTCTCTCTCTCTTTCTCTCTCTCTCTCTCTCTCTCTCTCTCTCTCCTCTCCCTCTTCTCTCTCTCTCTCTCTCTCTCTCTCTTCTCTCTCTCTCTATCTCTCTCTCTCTCTCTCTCTGCCTCTCTCTCTCTCTCCCTCTCTCTCCCTCTCTCTCTCTCTCGCCTCAGAAACAGCGCAGGCAGGCTGGCCTGCAGTAACCTAAGGCAAACACTTTCCCCGGACCATCTGGAAGTCATCTCGCCCGCAGAGCCAGGGAAAGCACAGAGCAGAAGCTACGTTTACAACTCGGTGATAACAACCGGTCCCCTTGAATTGCATGGTTGAACAAGTCATGCGCCATAGTCTGTTCATAACATCTCATAAAACTTTCTATTCTATTCTGTTCTATTCTATTCTATTCTAGTCTGTAATGCCCCTAAGCCTATAGGCCGGAACACATAGCCTTTTGTCTGACACAAGTTTTTGTATTAGGCTACTCATCTACATTTGTGCAGTTAATGGTGGTGCTAGCAACAAGGACTACCGCTAAATGTCAGTTATTTTCAAGGCATGTGGTTCCCGAAAGTGAAGTGTCACTCACTGTTGATCTTGGCTTGGTGACACATTTTCATGGGAACAGATTTCAACCAATGATAGTTACATGGCCTCTAACTTCCAGTCCAATGGTTGGCCAGTGGCCTGAGGAATCATTCAGTTACAATCTAATAACATCAACTTATTCTTTAATCATCTTTGACCCATAAAAACGCATCAGTCTTTAAATATATTTAATTCAGCTTGTTGAGCATTTTACTAAATGCATCATCAAAACTCAAGCAACATTTACTACTTTGTCATGTATGTAAAACATTCAGTAAATCATTAGCTTGCCATCAACGTGGAGCTCATTGTTCCCTCAATGCATTCTCTGTGGGGAAAAGATGATGCCATTAACGGCAATTGTTTGCAACAGCGTCAATGTGAGTTTCTCTCTTTTGCTCTCTCTTTCTTTCTTTCTTTCTTTCTTTCTTTCTTTCTTTCTCTCTCTCCCTCTCATCTCTCCCTTGTCATCTGGAGTGCTTCGGCAGCGGGTTGCATTGTGTTCTCAAAGGGAATATGGCTAGATACAGTCTCTGGCACTCTCACAAGCACAGAGCAAGGACTCTCTGCTCTCCTTCCATTTTCCACTCCGGATCCTTTTGTCGATCACTGACAAAGGCAGCGGGCCAAGCAGAGAGTGTGAAGAGATATTGGGAACCTAGAGAGGGTGAGGGATGGAGAAGGAGCAAAAGAATGAGTAGTGAAAGAGAAGAAGATAGGGAACGAAAATGAGACATGATTCAGGATGAAAGGAGAAAGAGAGGAAGAGGGAAGGTTGTGGTGTGTCTGTGTGCACGCATGGGTGATTATCTGTGGGCATGTTTGAGAAAAAAGTGATTCAGAGGGAGAGAAAGGCCTCTGAATCAGACACGAGGAAGGTCAGGATGGGTGCAGATGGGTGCCCACACAAACAGAGCCACCTAACCTGGTCGGAGAAAGCAGCGGCCTGCGAGGAGCCGTCACTCCGCGCCCCTTTGTGTCCCTTGGTTTTTTCCCGGAGACCAAGTTCTCTCATGACAATCACAGCGAAACATCTTGACGGCCGGAGGCACAAGGATAGGCGTTGAGGAAACCTGCAAGGGAAAAGAGAATAGGGCAACGATCTGTGTGTGTGTGTGTGTGTGTGTGTGCGATCTGTGTGTGTGTCCTCTGATAACGGTGTGTGAGAGCAGGAAACACACAGTGCCTGTTTTTGCTGCAGGGGTTCCTGGAAGTCAGCCGCCCAATGTGATCAGCGACATACATACTCACACACACGCATACGCACACACACACACACACACATGTGAGCACACAAACATGCACACACACACACACACACACACACACACACACACAGTCATACAGTACACACACACACACACACACACACACACAGGATACCTCGCCTTTGAAAGGGAAAAACATGCTGTGGCTGATACATATGCACACAGACAAGCAGACTTCCTGCATTTTCCCACCTACTGGGCGGCCACCTGTAACACAGACACATGCACGCGCGCACACACACACACACACACGCACACACATATCCAGGGGGAGAAAGACAGAATGAGACAAATATAAGTTGCTAGTTGACAGTAAACAAGTACTATTTGAGCCCCCGTAATTATCTGGCTTTGGATCAACATTGCCTGAGGCCAGCAGCTTACCATCAACATCATCAACACTGCTGCTTACTAGACAGCAAGAAGACAAGAAGAGAGACAAGAAAAGCACAGTAGTTTGTGATTTTTAAGTTTCTGAGCTACATGATAGAATAAGATAAACAGGCTAGAAATGTAGAGAGGGTTCGTCCTCAAGAAGGTTCTGCATGAGAGTGAGAATACTTCTGCCCTTTCTATTAAAGTCCTGCTTATATCTTTGACATTTTGGAGCTAAATTACTTTTGGGTCTTTATTTCAGTGATGTGTAATACTGGGTTTTAATTTTATCTAGAACCCTTGTTTTTGCCCAAAATTGTAATGATGACTCTCAGGCCAAAAGCTCACTATTCAAAACTCTTTTTCACAGTATTAAGAAAATGTATTTGGATTGAGACAGAGTGGGCAAGTTGTTACATTATTGTGAGGCATGTCTGAGACTGAACATTTGAAACAATACATCTTACAAACAACATGCTACAGTCCAGTTCCCTGTAGGATTGAATAAATATATATCTGTAACAGGACATGTATTAATGTGCATTGTGTAAATGTTAAGTTTTTTGCTAATATAGGGCATTCAGTTCTGCATAGCAAAATCCCTTTGCAAATTGAATCTTGGAGGACAACTCATTAATGAGAGAAAATGGGGTGCACAACCGAGTGCATTCTTTTTTAGAGAATTATATCCAAGGTAACAGTCACTTTTTGAGTTGTCCTCAAGTGAAACTGCAGAGACTGAATACTTGATGAATCAGTGATAGAAAAAAATGAATGAAAATAGCATTGATGGAGAGAGGGAGTGCAAGCCTTTCTGGAGAAAAGCTTGGCTCTTATTGAATGCCCTCACAAGGTTAATTGGTTGACATGTGCACTTTGGAAGAGTCAGGGATTTTGTTAACTTTCTCTCATTTAATTTCTAAAATGTTTTATAGTATTTTATTAAACTGGAGATACTGGTGCCACACGGCATTACTCCTAGACGTTTCCATCATTGGCAGCTATGGTTTCACCACTGAGTTGTTCACATACACACACATACAATACTGAGCTCATTCAAATACAAATATTTATTCCACATGCAATAATCAAATTTTTAATTAACGATTACACAATTTCTTCCAACTATAGGGGAAAGTTTGATAAGTAAAAAAAAAAAAAAGACAAAAAAATCCAAAACCTTTGAATAGAGATAGAAAAGGATTGTGGGAGGGAGAAAGAGAGAGAGAGCTGCATGATGGGAAAGCAGCTGCAGTGCAGCATCTTATGCAGGTACAGTGTCTAGAGAGGGATCTTGCCGGCTCACTGGGGTATTATGGAATTCAACCCACCGTCTGGCTCTTACCAAAGGAGAAGAACTAAGTGGGCGAAAACTGACAACCTTGCCTACTTCCACGAGAATGCAAATGACTCTCTCCAACTTCTCCAGAACATTGGTTAATTCTCCTGGCAGCATGCACACGTAGAATAACTTTCAACACACGCCGCGGACTAATGATGCCTTACCATGTCATGGTAAATCATAGGGCAAATTCCATAATGAACAAACAGATAGGCTCTCATTTCAGGGAAAATATTATATTAAAAAAATAATACCATAGGGTGTAGGGAATGTTCCCTTTGTGCAAATAAAAAGAAGAAGAATGAGAGATGAGAAATAGGGATATCCCCACTGGATTGTTTTAGGGTACATCAACCCCAAAATGGCAGATATATACGTCTCTCATTGCTCCTGTGCTGGGGCCTGAGGGGTATCCCACAATCCTTTGGGGTGGTGTAGTTCGGCATGTGCATTTGATGTGCACACATGTGAAAAACACATTTCCCTGCTTGCAACCCCACCGCCCCTCTTCCTACCCCCCTCCTCCCCTTCTCGTCACTCCCATGTTCCCTCTGGTCGTGGAAAGAAAAAAAAGAAAAGTTGACAGACAAGGGAAGACAGACAAGATGCAAGAAATGTTCCGTTGCTTTGCATGTCAGTCAGTCAGACAGAAAGTCTGTTTTTTGAGCAGTGAGCAGCACCTCTGAAAGTCGAGCCCTGATTTTACACGGGGGATGAGGGAGTGAATTAATTTGCCAAGACGGGACCATGTTTTAACAACTGGAAGTGTACTCAGTCAATGAGACCTTTAAAATATATCTTGGGAGGTTTTGGGAGTGTGGACAAATTAAGAAGCCAGATATATGTATGCTTGGGACTGTATACACACATTAACCCTCTAACACACACACACACACACACACTCACAAACGTGAATGCATGAAACATGTGCATAGACATAAACACACACACAAACTGTTAAAAATATCTAAACTCCCACCACACCCATAATTTTCACCCAATTAGAAATAACTCGCTTATGAAAAAAAATAAGGACATTTTCTTTTCTGCAAAGGTTTTGCCATTTGTAATTCCTACCTTCCTAGCTTCCTTTCAACAGCCTTGCTAATCCCTTTATTATAATGTCGCTCAGTTGATGAATCATCCTCTGAGCCTCTTGATGTCGGCAAAAGGACAAATGTACAGTGGATTTCTATTGATGAAAGTACTCGTCGGCTCAGAAAGTAATTAACCACCTAACATTACTCCTTTGTCTCAGTACACAGCACTGTATTGTTGACTCAGTGCTGTGAATTTATTCTTTTCATTCAAGGACACATATAGAGCCTTTGCTTATGTTAGATGTAGGAGCAATATAATGGGAAAAACAACATTCATTAACATTTCACATGATTGTCATAACAATGATGACAGAAAATGACTTTTATTTTCATTATGGATTAAATTCCTCTATTTTTGTTTGATGATACTATGATAACTAATTATATATCATTCTACCATGTGTCTATTAGACAGTCGTTGAGACAGTGCCACAGGTCAAAGATATATGCAAATGGAAATATATAGTCTGCACCTACTAATTACTTCAGTATTTTGTTACTTTGGTTATAGAGTTAGAGAATTGTTGAGACATTAATGTCTTGTCTAACTGCTGATGGATAAAATGTCAGAGTGTCGTGATTGTTGCTATTCTCATGCTTTCTAATGAAAAAAGACTTCATCCTCATATGTTGGATTCATCAAACTTGTCCAAGCATGTCCAGGTACCGAGAGAATACCCACGCCTCAGGTATTGAATTTACAATGTCGCTACTGCATGTTGGAATGGGGGTTTGGATTCTTTTGGTTGGAGTGAGAGCAGCAAAAATACAGACAGGAGAGGAAAACAAATGGCAGAGAGAGGACAAAGGGCAGAGAGAGGAAGAAGGATGATATTGGAAAAAGGGAAGAGGAGATGAAGGATGCAGGGGGAGGGGGGAGAGTGAGCAAGAGAGTGAGAATGTGTGTACATGTGCGTTGAATAGCGAGGGAGAGTGTGTATATCTTTGTGTACCCAGTGTGCTAGCGTATACCCATGCCTGCATGTTTATGTGGTTGTGAACCAATTCTTCGACACATGTGTGTGTAATAGCTGCCAAAGGTTGCTGTGATTGGCGGCGATGCTCCTGGCCCCATCCATCATCATCACCCACCTCGCTATACCTCGCTTCCAGACCCGACTTCCCAACTTCCCCCAAATCATCGGCCAGATGGCCCTCGCCGACGCTCGCTCGCTTTACACACCTGATATGAAGCTATCCGTCATCTGATAACGACCAAGCTTTGGCGGTCCCCCAGCTGGGGCCTCCGCTGCAGCGCTGGGCACTGGCGGGTATCAGGGACGGGTAGTGGCGGGGTGGTGCACAGCCTGACTGCCCCTCTGATGGACTGGCGCCAGGTAGTGTGGCTGGGGGTGGGGGGGTGGGGGGGGTGTTGGTGGGGGGGCGGGGTTCCCTAGTAGGATTCACAGTCCTCCAGTGGACCATGGAACAGGTGGAAGCAGAGAGAGAGACAAGGGGGAGAAAGAGAGGTGTGTGTGGTGCGATGCGATACAAAGAGAGGCAGAGGAAATAGAGAGAGAGAGAGAGAGAGAAATGTAGAGAGGAGAAACGGTGGAAGAACCGCTGCCAAGAAGGAGAAGCTGAAGACAGCGCAGAAAGAAGACAGCAAAAAGAGAGAAAAGGTAAGGGTGAAAAGAGTGAGGGGAAAAAAACATGACCCTGTGTGTGTTTGACTGGGTGGTTGAAACTAAGGGGGGTGAACGTTACAGCAGAGGGGACGGGGGAGAGGGGATGGGATGAGCATGACACAATGTTTGTCACTGCCTCACCTGAATTCAACATGCCAGAATTTAGTTTCACTCTAAAACACGACTTCGACTTATGACAAGTGATATGACAACCGATGCAGTGAAATATTTTTACCTGCAGTGTAAATGAGGTCAAAATTACCTTTGACTTGCTAAAATGATACCAATTTATTTTAGACTGCAGTCCAGACATCGGTATGCAATGAATTCAGCTGTAAAGAATTACTTTTTAAACAGTTAGATACAGCACTGTACTTGTTAACAATGTCTCGGTGTTCGAGTGATTGACAAGAGAAAAATGCCTTAATGGCTTATGTTGAGCCTAATGTAGCAGTGTTTCCGACTTTACACATGCCAGTGCACAGCGAGGGAGGCTGGCAGCGCAAATACAGTGTACACAAACACACTCACACTCACACACAGACACACAGCCAGACATACATATACACAGACATGGTCACACACACAGACATACACACACTCGCAGACCGGCGGTTCTCATTAGTGAAGTCAGTGTGCTCTAGGCAGGCAGGGCCCCTGCAGCAGTCTTTGGGAGTCAGAGGAGCCATTTGTCAGTGGAAAACAATTAGCGGGGAATGATCCGTTCCATTGGTTTTAATGAGTACAGCCGGGTCACTCTGCTCACAGCGGCAACACGCAAAGGTCATCAAAGGCTGAGAGCGACACACACCCAAGCCACACTCAGGCACACGCACGCACACACATACACACACACACACACAGTCCAGATACACACACTCCTCTCCTTTTTCACTCTAGGGGGGTCTGTCAAACTGTAATTGCTTCCGCTGTGAGACATACATACACAGACGCACACTTGCGCGTACACACACACACAGATACACCAGCACACTGACAAACGGACACACCCAGCCACCACCACACACATCAATTTCCCATCTCTTTCAAGCAATCCATCTCCCTCCATATCAACGTGGCCATTGAAAAGTCATTGTGGCATGTGGAATCATTATATTAGGAAGGTATTGTGCATGTGTGACCTTGGACAGTACCTGTGGCATAATGATATATGTAATACGTACAGAATGCTAGTGTGGATGGTTAGCTGCAATATGGTAGCTATAGTAACACATGGAGGAGACATATACCTTCACTTTCCATCACAAAGGAGATAATTTCAACACACACTATAATAGCATATGGCAATAGCATATGTCACTGATGGGAGTGCATGGATGTATATTGTTACCTTATGTCTAAATCTATTGTTTTGTCCAATGGGTATTATCCATACTATCTAACACACAGTATATAGTATTATTTACGTGAAACAGGTTGTTTGATGGGAAATCTTTAAGACATTGAAATATGTTGGAGACTTAATTAAGTATTGAAGTAAAATACTCCACTGCACACACATCATTATGAAATAAAAGATTGCAAGGCTAATGACATAGGTTTTAACATCCTCCAACGAGGAAACACATAACAGATATCGTCCATTTAGCTGTAGGACTAGATGTAGACCCATTTAGAGGCAGGTTTTATTTAATGCACCCATCAAAGTGTATTAATTTTACATGAGGTGCATTGTTTAGCTTACATATTAGGTCTAGACTCACTAATTGCTCTGAGGCAGTGACCTTCAACTCTCTGCCCACTCTTGAAACATGAAAAGACCATTCTTCTTCCTATCTACTGATTTCCTGCTCTCCCTGTGCTTTACCACTCAATAAAAAACACTCAAACCTCCATTTCACTTTTCTCTCTCTGCCTTCTTCCCCCCCCACACACATAGGTATATATATATTGTATATATACTGTATATGTGTGTGTGTGTGTGTGTGTCAGTGTGTGGGTATACCTATATATATTCCACATTAAAAATAAGTTAAAGAGTAACAAAGTAAACAAAGTTATTTCATTTAATAGATGATCTAAATGTCAAATCCCCTTCGCCGTCCCCTCTGCCCTCCACTACATAAACCAACCACATTTCGCTCTGTAATGGCACTTCAGACACGCTGGGGACATGCAAAGTGTTGAAGAGTTATGTACCACATAACAGGACTCCCACTGTGAGCTTGTAATGGCCTTGGTTTGAAGAAAGAGAGGGAGAGAGAGCAATAGAGGAGGGGAAAAAGAGACCACCAGGGTTCATGCGGTGTGAGCACAGAAAGGGTTATCCAACAATATCACCACTTCGCTGCCTTCAATAGGCACATTACGCGAGTAACGGCCATTTAGCAAAGACCCCACCTGGTGGCACTCCAGCCCCCCCACCCACCCACCCGCACCCCCACCCACACCCCCACCCCCACCCCCACCCCACGTTTAGACCAGTTGATAAATCCTTCATGGCTAGTGAAGATTGTGATAGGTAAAATGGGGTTGTGGTGGCGGTGGGAGTGGGAGTGCTTAAGCATGCTGCAATTGCAAACAATTTTGGGTTATGTGTATGAATGCGTGCCAAAAGTTTGATGGTATTAGACAGCCATCAAAAGTAATGTTAGGATGTTCTGCCTTTTGCATCAGGATACAATACTGCACCAGCATAAAAGACTGCAGCTCTTGACCTTTGCCACACATCGACCCTCCAGTCTCTCCCCGGCTTTTTCTGTCAGCGTCCAATTCACTGGTGAATGAAGCAGAAATGCCATAAATTATCTTGAAGAAGAAAATGTAGATTCGAGCATTTGATATGTCATAGAAATAAGATTCATTGCTAAATCGTATTGTTAGTAGGAATAAGTTATATTGTTAATAGGAATAAGTTAATAGGAATATTGTTAATAGGAATAGTAATAATAAACTCTGGAAATGTTATTCTCCCAAACTACCTCTGCAGGCTTAGTTACAGTGTTCTCATTATGTGTTTACACTGACCGATGTATTATTAATTTTGTCTTGGCTGTGCATGTGATCTGAGTTGTTGTTGAGCATATTACTTACAACTGCAGTATCCAAGAAAAATTCTGTTGTGTGGTGGTAAACGCATTTTGACTTTGACTTTGTAAACTCGTGTCTCATCATAAACACCCGGGCACATTTCTGTTTTCTCTTGTAATTAACTCCAGGTAATCTTCAGCTCTACTCATTACATTCTGAATACCAAACAGATGAATCAGATGAAAACATTCTGTCTTTTGTTGCAACTCTCATGGCTCCGAGCCAACAGTGTTCATTAAGTGTGGACAGGTTGATTTAGAACGTGATTCCCCTTTAATGAAGACATCGTTTCTTGCTATATCGCCAGTGGTAGAGGGTTGAGCTGTGCTGTCTCCGTCTCTCTCTTTTGCTCTTTCTCTCTTTTTTCTCGCTCACACACATACACTTGCAAAGTGCATCAGCGAATGAAAGGATGTGTCACGGCAATCGGAACAATGTAATTAGAAGGAAGAGAGAGGTGGAAAGTGCTTTATGGTAATAATTCGGCACGGTAATTAAGGGGAAATATCGTGACCCTAGTGCCCACGGCACTTTTAAAAAGAGTCATTTATGCCCAAGATTACACAGTGATTGTCAAATCAATGGAGGAGAGAGGGTGAAAGAATGTGGAAAATGAACCTGTCTTGATGGGCTGCATCAGTGATGAGACAGGCTCAGTATGTGTCTGCATGTTCACATGCGTGTCAACGTGACCATACATGGACTTACAGATAAGTGAGTACAGATGAATGTGTTTATATATTCTGGCTTGTATTTTTCCTACAGTTTGAAAATCAATACATATGTAGCCATTACAGTCCCATGTTTCACATTGCTACACTGCTGCTGCACCATTGTTTTACCGAGATGAAATGTTGGATGGAATGAAATATCCTGCAGTACTAAGCAGTATAGATGCAGAGTGGCCGCACTTCTATAATGGCTTAAAAACGTATATTATACAATGTATTATACTTATACAATATTTAAACACAAATGGCAGTATATGTGTGCTATGGCACCCACTAATGTTTTGACACCATCAAGCTGTAGTTGCAGAACAACCACAACCAGAGGAGTTAGACAAAGGGAAAAGGGGGAAAGAGTTAGACAAAGGGAACAAGGGGAAATAGAAGGAGAGAGATCTTGGTAATGACAAGCACTTCACAGTCAGAGCCGACCTCCCTCCGCCCACGCACCCCGATGAGATAATTCCTTCTCCAAATTGCAATCAAAGCTCAGAAAAACACTTGAGGAGCAGGAGCTCTTTCAGCCATTAACTCGCCAGGTCCTGGGGTGCTGCTTTTTAAATATTAAATTTCTTTGAATGTGTTTCCTGCATATTGTTTTTTTTTTTCTGAATTATTATTCTTTCTCTTCACCTCACCATTGCCACTGTGTGAATTATTAATATTCAAGATAAGCAAGTGCATTTATAAAAGGATGTTTATGAGTTGATACATTTAATTGCCCCATTTTTTCCAAACCTTTCATGAATTTGACCTTGCACATACTGTGGGCCGCCTGACAGTTGAGAAAGGACCAAGTTCATAAGAAGGCAACCTGCTAGTTTGACCTTTTTCTTCTGGTAACAATCTCACACTGCGAAGCATCTAAATGTCAATGTGAAGTTTTTAAGTTCAGAATGCTGTATGTGAATTGGACTGTAGGAAATGCGAGTGGGACCAAATGCAATCCACCCAGAAAGCCATAATCTTTAAGGATACACAGAGCCCACTATGTATGCAAGACTGCATAATCATATTCAGCAACACACAATATAGAGACAAACAATGTACTATACACAGTATGATCCATCATATTTCAGTGGGTGTCTTCTTATATAAAAAAGCATACATTTACTTGGTATTGTACCTTCTGGTGCAAACACTGCCACTGCACTTTGAGTGCAAGAGAGCCTCTAACCATTCTCTTTTAAAATGCACAGCAACATAAAGTGTGTGTGTGTGTGTGTTGGGCCGGCTGTTAGCAAGCCGTAACTTCTGTGCAGTCAAAGAAAACTTTACCTGTTTGTGGATACTAAGCCGTTAACCATAGTATTTTATTCAGCCTGCCTCAAATTCAGGAGCTTAGGAAGGCTCTTGCAACACAATATAACCCATATCCATGGTCACCCATTTCTCCAGGATATGTGGGTGCTGATGAGGAACATCATGAAATGGAACACGCACAATCTGTCAAGAGGATTGCATCTGGAGCGGGGGTGTTTCAGTGAAAACGCTGTGTGGGGGTGGAGGGGATGCCTGATGTAATATTTTCATGTCTGGTTAGCTACATTGTTATATCACTTTCAATGGGTGATTGTCAATACATCACTGTAAAAATAAACAGTGTGGTGACCCATTTTAACCTCCTCCTGACCCACCTATAGATTCCCACCCAGGTCTTGAAAAACACTGAATGGCAGAGAGAAGAAAGCTCAGCCCTCTGCTGTAGATTTGGTGTCAAGTGGCTCTATTTGTCATAATTATGTGGTTGTAAAGGGAAAGTCTAGAAAGGTCTAATCAATCTGATTTAATTAAGTGCAGTCAGTCATTTGAAATGAGCAGAATAGAATTAATAAGCACATTGTAAATTTGCATTTTAAACCCATGTAATTATGCCAATTCAGTGGCCTCACAAGCACACTCATTTTTTCCAAAAAGCGAAAAGATTTTTTTTCAATTGACAGAAACAATTTCGTATTTTTCTTTATTTGATTCTGAGGTGATATACAGTGAGAGGAAGTAATTAAAATAATAAAGATCTCCATGTATGGTTTATCGTCTGAAGAACAGCATGAACATGTGACGCTGATGGGTAAAAGATAGGCGTCATGGAAACATTAAGCTTTCCTATCAGCGCAGTGAGAATGCTTTGATGCTCAAGTAATGAGAAATATGCATCTGCACATTCATAAGAGTCTGCGTCAATATGCCAATATGTCAGTGAGCTTGACTACCGCCGTGGAATAAATAATGTCCCAAAAGTGCAGAATTGTTTGAATTACTAAGTTTGACATATTTCATGAGGTTTTTTTTATTATTTCCAAGTTTACTTTTCAAATCAAACTAAATCAAGTGCTTCAAATCTTTTTCCATATTATTAGACATATTATTGCATTGCTTGACATTATGTTATCTTAAGTCTTAAGTTTTTTTTTTTTTTTTTAGCATTTTCAGTATCTTATTGCACTATTAATAAAAAATCCAGATATTAATAGCTGTTTCTAGACTGTACACCTGGAGAGACTCCTTGCACATTTATAGATTTTACAGGTATTTCAAATTTGTATATATATATTATATATATATATATAATAATTTGCAGTTATTTATACATTTTTGTTATTTATACAAACATGATTTTTTTTTAAGTAAATCATGTTTCACCTGCCTCAAGAAACAGGACAGCATCCTATCTAATCACCCTGATCTAAGCAAATCTTTCCTACGTAAATACAAGTAAAAAAAAAATAAAATCTGATCTGTGCCACAATCTTAGAATACCATCTGATTTCATAACTAGGGACAGATCCGAATGCAGAAATAACTTTGGCCAACCAATCAGGTCCACCGAGCCTGTGTGTGTGTATGGGGGAGGGGAGGGGAGGGGTTTAGCTTGAAAGTCCACCAAGCATCAGTAAGTGGAGGAGACACTGGATCATTACAGGTCCATGAAGCTGATGGTGATGACTGGATGGATGGCTGGATGGATGGATGACTGACTGGATGGTGAACTGGCCTACTGGCTTACTGACTGATTGACAAGGTGACTGACAAGGTGACTGTTTATGTGTCGGGTCTCGCCTGGATGATTCCCCGAGAAGCGCTGGAGCATTTACCCCAGAGAGAGCCCGGCACCTGGAAAACTTCCTCGAATTTCCTTTTGGCCTGCTTTTACTGGAATACACCTCGCAGAAAATGTCTAAAAATTCTCAGTCACTAAAGCAAACCGGCCTCACAAACAGCACTATGCACTTCATCCCAATTCTGCCCCTGTTTAAACAATCCCGCTGTTTAAATCTTATGATATAACTTTCCCTCAGTACAGCAGCGCCTGTGTTACTGTTCTATTTTACCTTTACTGTCATGGATATTTCTGAGCTATGGAAAGCGTGTCAAACATAATTTAACGTGCCGTGCAGAGAAATAACTGGCACACAAATACACACACACATCACAGCCTCGCCGACCGAGCTTACCTACCATGGAAACAGCTGAAATTAACCACCTCCCACCATCCTTTGTTCTATTTACATCTCAAATACCGCTTGAGCAACTCCACCTCTCCCATTGAAAACCATATGGGCACGATGCAGGCCCATACTCTGAACAGATATTATACGTTCTGTCACTGGCAATATGGCACATCTGTCATTTAACTAGGAACAGCTGAAAAGGGTGGATCTTTTTGATAGAATGTGTGTGTGTGTGTGTGTGTTTGTGTGTGTGTGTGTGTGCGCATGAGAGAGAGATAAAGAGAAAGAGACTCACTATGGAAAGAGGGAGAAGTGATTCTGTCGTTGAAAGCGTGCCTACGAGGATTTACTGTATCTTACACATCTATGTTTTTTTTTTTTTTCCTCCGTGATATCAGAACGCCGCCTCGCGCTCCCAAGATTTCCCAGGCGGCATCGAGTCATTTCCAAGCGGCTTCCTCCATCTTGCCGCTAATCAACAAAGTTAATTTGTTTCCCCATTTATTTTTATGAATCCTCAAGCCACCACACTTGGGTTTCCGCCGTTCCACAATATATTTCTCCAGCTAACTGGCAAAAGCACTCTTCATTTATCAGATCCACACAGCCGGCTTATTACAAGAGTCCTCTTATCTGTCATATTTCCTTCCAGTAGCGCTGCAGTGGTTACAAATGGGACTTAGTCTATCTGGCTTGGAGCTGATGAGGGGGGAAATGAAATTATTGCGATTAGATCTGACCCATATGCTGGAGTGCTTGGAGTGTGTGTGTGTGTGTGTGTGTGTGTGTGTGTGCAGTGGTGGTGGAAGTAGTGGTACTTTATTGTGTGTGTGTGTGTGTGTGTGTGTGTGTCTTACGTTGTGGTAGGTGGCAGTGGCTACTACTGTAGGTAGATTAAGGCATTAGGAAGTGCGTGCGCTAGTGAAGGAGGGCGATAATGAGAAGTGTATCTTTTTCTTCTCGCAATATCAGGTAACGTTCAGCATTTGAATTGCTCTCCCCTTCCCTCACACTCTTTTTCATCTCTCTCTTGTCTCTTTCTATCCCTGGCTCTCTCATTCATTTTCTTTTTCAAATGCACACACTCACACACACATACACATACACACTCCCGCCTTTCTTTCTCTCTCTTGCTCTCTCTGTGAATAATTGAACAGCTAGCCTGGGCCAAGGTTTAGCGCTATCGTCTAGCATGCCGTCTGACTGCCAATCAGTTGACTCATCTCCTCTTGTGGAGAAAACAAACAGGAGGGTGCCGCTGAAAGCCAACAGGCGGGACTCCAAAACCAAGTTGAACGAGCAGAATGAATGAAGGGCTGTTATCTGTCACAATCCAACCACAGTGACAGAAATATTGAAATACGCGAATTAAGGTTTTTCTTAGTCTTAAAACAATTCAATGATATCTATATCTGACATATCTAGTCATCCAGAAATCCAGCTGCAATGGATATTTTAAGTTAATAAGTCCAGTGGAAAAGCTAGTTGTTGCAGGATTAGTTGTGATTTGAAGATGCACCCACAGTGTTTTGACAGTGACCTTTCAGATAGACACTATATGCTTTGGTTTTTAGCCTTCTCCACTCTCTGCCAAATATCAAACGGTCTTTTATTGTACGATGTACTGCAACACCATGCAATCCTTTTCTAAGCCTTTCAAGATATATGTCCATATTCCCCAGACATACCTGTGAGGCCCTCTCTCCCCACACAATTAGCCAAGATGAATAAGGAGCTATATATCCCCCTCTGTGTAGCGTAGCAAGACAGGCCCACTTTGGCTGTATTTTGCTTATTGGCTATAAGTAGCGTGTAACCTCGCTCTAAATCAAGGGATGTGTTATTGGTCTCTTGGGGTTGGGTGGGCTGTAGGCGTCAAAGGGGTTCAGATTGGGGGGAGGGGGGGGGGGATTGTAGTGAAGGGGAAAGAGATGAGAGAGAGAGCACACACACACACACACACACACACACACACACGTCATAAGAAATACATACATACACGTGCAGTATATGTTCACCCCCAGAAGTCTTCCACCTCCACACTGAAGCGCCCCCCCACCCCCCACCCCCCCGTCTCTCCCTGCCTCCCTCCAGAAAAGATCAAGGCGGTGCAGCACCAGTCAAGCTGTCACCATAAGGTGCCCTCTCCATACTTAACGTGGCCCGATCAATAATCATTGGCCGGGAGGACACAGGGACGAATAATGAGCGGCAGGCCCAGGGGACACACACTCACACACTCACACACACACACACACACACACACACACACTCATGAATATCAGAGTTTTTGTTCCCTGATGTCAATGTGTTGTTCTCTATTGAATATTTCAAAGCTACTCTCTAGCCCCACCCGTTCACCCCTACATACACACAGGCACACATTTATTACCCCCCACCTCCACATACACACACACACCTAAAGAGAGAGAGAGAGAGAGAGAGAGAGAGAGAGAGAGAGAGAAAGAGAGATGTCAACTGTCCTTTTCTCATATTCTAAAATAACAGCAATAATATTAATTCTTGTTTGAAGGTGATTTTTCATTGTACTGCCAGTTGTTCCAGGAACTTGACATTTTTTGATGGTTTACTCAATGAACGGCTCTCGACTGAAGCAGAGTTTCAGAACGTAAAACCATCTTTTACTGCATAAAACATCACGTATCATCTCCAAAGATTTTTGTAACTATAAAGGTAACTTTTAATGGATCGTTGCAATTTTACTGCAGCCTTATCAAAATCTTGTCTTTGACTCACCGTTTGCAAACATTTTGTGGTAGTAGCAGTAGTAGCTTTTTTTTGAGGGTCCAAAGAGGGAAATACAATTATCACTGAAAACATCACAAATGACACAATACACAAACCAAAGAGCAATCAGGATAGTACTCACACAGACAGAACAGAAAACAGAAAAACCCCAAATGTCTCCAATTTCAAATATGTTTGTAGTAATAAACACAGAAAAACTGAAAAATCATGCAGGACAGTGCAACAGGGTAGAATCTTAAAAAAGAGTTGGTAGATGTTTTGTTGGTGAATAAAATTCTATTCTATTCTATTCTGTTCTGTTCTGTTCTGTTCTGTTCTGCTCTGTTCTATTCTATTCTCCTGTACTGTAATTACTTTTAAAGAAGAATATAGTTGAATAGAATATAATTTTATTCTAAAGTATATAGGGGTTGTGATATTATATTCATTATGAGTCTTTAAAAGATTTAAAAATATAGATGTGCTGCATTTGAATAAAAGCAGTTTCTAAACCTCATCAGCTGCAGCAATATTTTTGTCTATTAAATCCGTCATCTTCACCAAAACAAGTCCATTGCTTGTTTCAGCGACAACGGTTCACAGAACATAAATGGGAATTGGATTTCTGTGCCTAGTTGCGCCTGTATTTATTTCTCTGTAATGGCCTTAATGCAAGCGGTTCAATGCTGCCGTTCCCCGCTCATTTCATTAGCATCGAGTCCTTGGACAAGGCTAGCCGAGGTCTCTCCAACACAGCTTGTTTCTACAATAATGGGCTACGAGGCATGTAAGTAGCAAACAGAGGAAACATTAATATTTGAAACCATTTTGAAAACCATTAGGCTGGTTGTGTGTGTGTGTGTGTGTGTGTGTGTGTGTGTGTGTGTAGCAGAGCATGTTTTTATTCTGGCCAGTGAGTAGCGAGAGGTTATTGTCTGTTAAGTAAATAAAGTGAAGCAGGGAGTTTTGGTAGCAGGGATCCCTGCAGCATATGGAGGCACTGTCCATATGTCTTTTTGTCTGTCCGTCCGTATGTCAGTTTAAAGTTGATCTGCTGCCGTTTCTTTGTGATCCTGTGGTTTTAAATTCATGAAGAGTTCAGTGTGTGTGTGTGTAATTTTGTATTCTTTCTGAAAATATGGGCTTGTGGAAATGTGCATGCTCGCTTTCATGCTTGTCTGTGTGTGTGTGTGTGTGTGTGTGTGTGTGTGTGTGCGCGCGCGCAGGCGAGGCAGATTAGCGTTTCTTGGCCTCTAAGTGAGCACATCTGCAGTGAAGGCTTGACATCTGGATCTCACATTTTCTCCCACCGCCACCGCTCCCACTGAAAATGAGTGCACAGGAGAGAAAATAAGAGCGAGAAGGAAATACTACTCAGGCAGAGAGATAACAAGCATTCCTCTTAAAATGGCAGACTGCTTTCTACCCTTGAATCCCATCTTTCCTCACTGCTCTCACAGCCTTCCTTGCTTCCTTCTTTCCTTCCTTCCTTTCATACACATTTTTTGTTTTATGTTTTTTGTTGAGATTCAAAGTCTTTATGTTTTGATATGGCCATAAGAACTAACATGAGAACAACTGTTTTACCATAACCTCAACATTTTAAAATAAATCCCCTAATTGGAGATGTTTATCTCATTACCAACAAATGTATTTATTTCTCCCACAAAATTGTAGAAGATCAGGATGAAAATGCCATATGGATATTTTTCTCAACAACTTTCTTGCTGTGTTCTGATCTAAAAGAGTTTGGTTCCTCTGCAAGAAATCCTGTAACTAAATTTCAGCTTTTCCTGTCTTCCAATTCATTGGTTCATTTTGTCCCTCTTTCCCTCCCTCTCTTCTCGTCAGCCTTTTCACTGCCTCGTTCCTTAGCCTTATTTTCGCCTTTTCCCTCCTATACCTATACCTCTCTTCATCCCTTCCTCTTCTAACCCTTCATCTGGGTCGCTCTCTCCCTCTCTCTCTCTCTCTCTCTCTCTCTCTCTCTCTCTCTCTCTCTCTCACACACACACACACACACACACACAGTCCAGTTTAGATGGCAGCTCTTCAGCTGGGCTGATTTACCGGTCACAGAGTCAAGCTCTCCTCGCTCTGGGACAGAGAGTTGGCCGCAGAACCCTTCCAAGACCCATTTAGCCCTCTCACCCAAAACAGATGTCAGAGCACAGACCATAGGAACTCAGAGCTCACACCCTGGTCACACACACACATACATACACACACACACACACACACACACTCTGACACCAGGACCTGTGTAATTAGGTAAAGTTCCAGACATTCCAGTATTGCTACACAAGATACATACTTGGGGGATGCACTTGATAAATTAGTCTCATAGGTGTGTTCAGAAACATGTTTTTCACCTCCGCTTCAACCCTCATGCACACACACAAGTATGAACACACAGCCATACTTACTTAACACATATTTCGTAGACACTTTGAATAGACTTGGCTTTGTTTTTATTGTGGTTTGAAATGCTGCTTCATCATATCTCACCACCTTCTGCACCAGAAGCAGTGAGGTAGTCGAGTATCCACACAGTGACGCCATCTTCTGCAAGGGCCAACTCATACGTATGGCAGAATAAACTGGCTATCGACATTTTAAAACTTGCAAAGACTTGTGATGCACTTGGCCTAACATTGTGCCCGTAATCGACTGGATGTCTGCAGCCTCTTCATCACAGGAGAAAATCATTCTGCTTTTTCAACAAAAACTATCAATTTGTTTTTTTTAATCTACAAACATCTCTGATATTTCTTGCTGTCGTCTCAACTAAAGAAAAAAAAAAAAAACCTAGACATTTGCAGGAGCATGTTAGTATATCGAAGTTTCTCTTCTTGCCAAACTTCAGCTGCTTGAAAAAAGTCTGAAGGGCATGAGGTTTCTCTTTCTTTTTCCCCTCCCCTCTTTCTCTTTCTACTTTTCTTTGATCATGCTACACGTCTATTCACTTCAAAAACTCCCCGGGCCCTCTCTCCCTTTGCCCTCTCCCTTGCCCTTGGTCTCTCTCTCTCTCTCTCTCTCTCTCGCCACCATCCTCTAGATGACAAGGGACCAGTTCAGAGTCTGTATCAAAGTCCATCTGGGTTTGAAGTCTGTCTTCCTCTGCCCTCCAGTCATCCTCTGGAGTCGGTGTACAGCCATCCATGACCGCCCCAGTGCATGCTGCTCCGTGTCCCCTTTACCGCGGAGGGTTTCTGGGGCCGCGGCGGCCTGAGGGTGGGTGGTTAGATAGAGCGTGACCTGGCTCCGTGCTGGTCAACTTCATTACATGCTGCTAATGGGGGGAACTTAGGCAGTGATCAGGAAAAAGGAAAGTGCATATGTGTTAGTGATGTATTAGTGCTGTTTATTATGGTTGCAAACATAAGTATTATACCTGTTGCAAGACATATTTATGTATTCTATCACTATATATATATATTGAGCCATTTCACTAAAGAATTCCTTACCCACTTTTATTATAGCTAATGCCAATAGCAAGTTTATTTTTTAAAAACTTATTAGAAGACATTTGATTATGAGTCAAGGTCAAATGCTTAATTTTAATTCTACTTGTTTTATACTGTTGTATCCATGCATTGTTTACATGCATCTATTGTTTACTGTACAAATGTGAGTTATCTCATTATTTTCAACCTGTCTTTCATGCTGTGGCCCATTACAAAGTGGTCCTAATTTTTGATTTTATTGTATCCTGGTTTTAAACTTTGTGTATATGTTTTGGATGTATATTATGTTTTAGTGGGACCCCATCACTATAGCGATGTATTGATGTACAAGCATCACCCTGCTCCATCACTATTAACACAACTATAATCAATATCATGGTCATGTCCTATCCTCTCTTCAAGACACTGGACACAAACACTGTTGCACATTACAGTTTAACTTCACCCTCCATTGATTAAATGAGAGTGTTTCATTTAGAAGTGTGTTTGTCTTTGTGTGCCTGCATAGGTGTGTGCTTACATGCTTACCTCTAATGTCAACCAGGACCGCTCAGATCTTCCTATGGCGTCCAGCACCGTGTGTTAACATTTAAATTGATTGGATTCTGTATTAGATTTGACAAATTTCCTCAAATGGGAGAGAGCAGCTGTGGGCCTATGAGGCAGAAAAAGCCCAGAATGGCAATGTTTTCCACGTGGGAAGCAGACACTGGAGGATAGACACACATGCACATGCACATACACATACTACACAAACTACACACTACACACACCACATACACATACATTTAATATGTACTTTCTCTTTTGTAATCACATACATGTGCGCATGCACTTACAAAAACACACAACACATACCTACACACACACACACACACACACACACACAAAGGCATGCTCACTATTTAATACCCTTTCAACCTTGTTATACACCCTCCTCATACCCACTCACTATACTCTAATTGGAACATTTACAGAATGACAACAAAAGACAGAGAGAAAAAATGCCTGAATCTTTCCAAGCCACATGGTCAGAAAGCTGGGAGTGATTATCGTTTGGACAGAGAGATACAAGCATCACCCTACTCTCTGTTCACTTCTGTAATGAGAAAAGTCACTCCCTCTAGTTCTAGACGTTTCTTATGCTTTCTTAGTTCCACAAACTAGAAGTGTATTTGAAACTGTACAATCTTTCCCTGTAATCCCTGTATGAGTTCAAGTTCAAGTTCAAGTTTGTTTATTTAAATAGCCCTTTATCACAAGCATGCCTCCAAACTGTACAGAGAATGAGCCTAACTAGATCTAACTGATCGACAATCAACCATCAGACAGAAAGATAGAGGACAAACACCAGGAAGAGCAAGACACACATGAGCAGAGTGGTGGAGTCACAGTATGTGCACCTCCATGCACGCATAATAACACTAACACCTTCTCTCATAACTTCAGACCACCTTTTACCCTCTCTACTGTCACAATCAACACCCCTTGTTCCCCCCCCCCCCAGCACAGACACACACCGGACACTTCATAAAATATGAACAAGATGCCACGTCTATTAACGCTGCCAGCCCAACTGCTCTAGTGCAGGGACCTGCTATGCCCCCCCCCCACCTTTCTTTCATTGTTTCTTCCTAAGTAGCCCCTCTGAGACCCCCCTCCAGCTGTTTAAAGTACAGCTCCATCAGAGGAAGGAGGTGGAGGGAGGACAAGAGGCACATACTCCCCACCCCCCACCCCCCCACCCCATACACACACACTAACCCCCCCTTCCGCCAAATGTCTTCATCACAGTAGCCTCGGCTAATATGCTAATAGCTAACGAGGGGCTCAGGCCTCTTTACAATAATGGAGGAACGTGCTGGCGTCGTTCAAGGACGACTTGAATTCTCCCTGGAAGGTCAGCGCCGGTTCATTGGAAAATAGAGTTCCACAATGGTGGAACTGTAAAAGATGAAGACTGAGAATATATAGGTAGAAAAGAATATAAAAAAGAACATTCAATGATCCAAGAGGAATTTTCCTCAAGGGTTTTTTGGATACGCATACAACAACATCATAACAAAATGTCAATAATCCAGACAAATAAGCGTCACTGCAAGCGCGGCTAGCATTGATAGCCAGAGTTATCTATTGTTATCCACAATAAACAGTCGTAGCTGTTCATTTCCTGGGTCCAAATGGTCCTGCATCGTTCCTTCCATTTGGTCAAATTGCTTTTGACACATTCCACATCAGCTCTATACATTCCCAATGTCGAGAAAATGGTGATATATGTTCAATGTGTGCTTATGAGATGGAAGGAACGGCACTCTATGGATGTGCCGTCTCAGAATTGAACGACTTCTGTAGGCGATTCTTCCATGTTTGTGTTGTTATTCGTATGCAGTCCTTGCCTTTCTTGTCACATTCGTATCATACCATTGAGTTTGACAGAATCACTGTTACCCTCATGCTTGCACAACAGAAACTCATGACCTCTGTCAGCATGGGGAGAAATGCCAAAACAAGACAGATGGTTGCTTTTGTGGATATGACATAGAACAGCTATTTTCTCCTCATACCTATTCCCTTTTAAGGCCTTGGTGGCTGCGGCTAGCTTAGCTACATATAAATTCAGTTGGCTCCACCTCCGGGCTTGGTCCCATTCTTAACCCGGGGTTCCTGGCAACATGCTTATTGATGACAAGACCATTCCTAGCTGGCTTGCAAGTTGTGGATGGAGTGAGTGCAATTGATCATAAGCATCTGTGACAAGAATAGGTTAGCATGCCAGGGAAACTGTAAAAGACGTAGAGAGCAGAAAACTCTGGGCTGAAAACTGCTAGTAGAGGCTAGCCTTAACATAAATCTTAGCCTTCGTCCTACCCAGAACCCTAAATCTAAGTGAACAACTTCATCATTGTATCAATGTGCTATTTAAAAGAGAGGCTTTTTTGTCAGCCATAATATGATGAATAGGCTTTACAACCTTTATGTGAACTCCTGGTTGAAATTAAGGTTATATAGTGAGAAGAAGTTCAGCAATTTCAAGTTGAGAATTCACAGAGGAGGGAAGCATACATTTAACCATACATTACCTCATTCAGACGGATCTTAGATAAGCTTGTAGCCAATTCAACACCAGAATATCTTGATAGCGTGGCAAAATCAAAACACTGAGGGCTTTAAGGGACCTTTGAGTCGCCTGACTGATCACGGTTGCTCTAAGACGTGGGAGTTACTTGTCAGATAAGACAGGTAGATAGGACGCTGACAGGCAGAAAGGTAAAGACGCAGGGGAGCGTAGACCAGCAATTAGTGCAGATTGATTTAGGTTGAGGAGCCACCCACGTCCGTCTTGGCAGGAGCAAAGTCAGGGCCAGCAGCTGTGAGAAGCACCAGGTTAATTAGCGGTGTGTAGATTTGCTCAAGTGTGTGTGTGTGTGTGTGTGTGTGTGCGCTGTGTGCTAATATAACTCTCCTCTCCGTACTCCCTTGTGGAGTGTATACGACCAGATGTGTGCTAAATCACACACATTATTAATGCCATCCCCCAGCAGACCCAACCCCCATGGGTTCAGATTCACACAAACACACACAGACACACACACACACACACACACACACTCAAGCAGCCTCCTTGTACAGATCTTTATGTACCATCCCATTGGCAAACAGCTGGCTCCATCAAGCTCTACCATTGGCTGATTAGAAATGCCCCGCCCCAGTGTCAAAAACGCCTATATGTGGAGAGAGACAGAAATGAAAGACAAACACCTACCGACCCTGTAATCACAGGTGCATGCAAGTGTGTGTGTGTGTGTGTGTGTTCATCATTCTCATTCTCTCTCTCTCTTTCTCTCTGCAATGCCTCACTTCTCATCCTTGGCAATTAAGGTACCAATTGTGGTTGTCATTAATCAGCAGGTCTGCATGGCAAGCTCCAATTCATATCTGTCAAATGCAATGGGCAGAAACTAATAGGTCACCAATTACACACAGGGAGCCTTGTAAGGCAATGGAGACAGTGGGTTTTAACAGAGCACACACTGAGCCTGAGTCACACACGGAGACACGCACGCGCACACACACACACACACACACACACACACACACACACACACAACTGAATACACAAGAATGCATTTACACATGCACACACGTGCACACACACACACAAACACAAGAAAGAAACACGCACAGATACACACACATACACACACACACACCTTACCGAGGAGCCGTACACTTTACATTTCTCTCCTGGTGAGAGGTTTGACAGGACGCGGGGTGAGGAGAAGGGGAGAGAGGGGAGGAGGGAGGAGGAGGGCGAGAGAGCGAAGAGAAGATGAGAGAGCGAGCGTTCCAAGTCCTTTAACAACAGAGGGGCTAAAATGAAACAAGATGTTTTCCCTAGACGGCCAAGCTCTGTTTTAGTGAAGGGAGAAAGCAGCTGTTGGATTGGAGCCCCCAAAAAGATGAAGCCACAATAGAAACCATTCTCAAACCAACAGAGAACCTCTTCTGAAACCCACTCCTCTTTCAGTTCAATGACAACAGCTAATGGAAAAATTCTTGACCCAAAGGAAAACACAAATTGACATCCCCACTCAAATGAATGTCAAGGGCCAAAGACTCATCTCAAAGATAGAAACTTGTGGAACGTACAATGTTGATTGTTTTGGATTTGAAACCCCTTGTCAACTAGGTCAAAAACATGGCCTCCATGAGCACAAACACTTAATACATACAATATGTTTTGTTTCGGATCACAAGTAAACCCATGTACTGTAGTAACCCATGTAGAACACCCCCCCCCCCTCAAACACACACACACACACACACACTGATATGATGCAACTCCCACATATGAGTTGAATTCGGCAGGGGCTGAATGATATAATTGCCACCAGATGTAACGGCCTGTCGAGCAGCAAGTTCTGGTTTCTAAATAAACAGGCTTTTATGACTCATAGCCTCACAGTGGTGACGGAGCTCCGGTTTCCCCTGTTGAAACACAAATAAATAATCAAGCGCACCCCCTCAACGTTCCACCATTACCATTCTGTTCTTGGCGAGCTGTCGCTGGGGGAGTGTATGGTTCGTATTAGCCTGAAAGGAAAGAGTGAAATGTTTCTCCTTTTCCAATATGGATCTGTATATTGGGATTGTTTTTTATGCCATAACCTTGCACATACCATACACAATGAACACACACAGACACACACACACACACACACACAAACACACACACAGAAACACGCAATGTGCAAAACTGTTGCTCGTCATCCACAATAATACACAGTCTCTTCTGTCTCTCTCTCTTTCTCTCACACAAACACTCTTTCTCTTACATGCACACATGTCAGGGTGCACATACACATACATACACGCACACACACACACACACACACAAATTCTCTCCTCCTCTATCATCTTCCTTTGCAGAGACATAATAGATGATGTTGAACAGTTGCACACTGTTGTAACAGGGTGTAAAACAATGCATCATTGTTGTTTAGTGTCCGAACACAAATGGAAATGGCTTTGCAAACATTGAACACACACACACACACACACACACACACACACACACACACACACACACACACACACACACAATAACAATAACACACACAGATTTACACTCACACACACTTATGTACTACGTGTGTGTATGTATATACACACACAAATACGCAGAAACACATACAAAAAGACAGATACAAATACATTTGCATACAGACTCACACACTCACAAACACTTAAAAATGACCACCCCACTCTCTCTGCACAAGTCAATCATAATCCTTTTTCAAATATCAAGGCTGCATTCAGATACAGTACATCTATGAAATTTCCTCCCATCCATCCCCATTCACAGTAACACAATTGGTAGCAAATTTATTGGCTTACCTTTATACATTAGTACTGTTAAGTAAACGCTAGCCCTTCCTATTCCCCCTCCCCTCTCATCCCATATACAATTATCCACTCAGTGTGCTGGGCCCAGTGTCAAACCTGCAGTGCCTAAGACGTCACATTCACATTAGCCCATGTGCGTTAGCAGTCAGTCCTTTTGGGGTCCAGAATGAATGCCGGGGACCTTTTCTCTCTCTGCGTGCCGACAGGTAGAATTTTAATAATAGACGGCTAAATTATAGAGATTCTGCTGCAAGCGGACAGGTTAATAGCCTGCATAGAAGACAGGGGGGAAGTGTGTGTCTGCATGTCTTAGTGTGTGTGTGTGTATGTGTATGTGTGTGTATTTGAGTGGGTAATTTTGTACACACATATAGAGTTGTGTGTGTGTTTGTGCATTTGTGTATGTACTGTATGTGTGTCTGTTTGAGAACTGCGGGAGAGTGTGGAATCTCAGGAGAAACATATAGTGGATCTATATGCAGAGGGAGAAACAGCACAGGAGAGAAAGGTGCAGTATATAGTGACACGTTTGTGTGATATGTGATGTGTGTGTGTGTGTGTGTGTGTGTTGGAAGGGGGGTGTGCATACAGTAAGTCATAATGGATGTATGGTATTGTGTCTGCACAGGTGTGTGATAATGTGTGTCACTGCCAAATCTATAATTTTACACTATCATCTCTCTCTGTCTCTCTCTTTCTCTCTCTCTCTCTCACACACACACACACACACACACACACACACACACACACACTCACTCCACTCCACACTTTCCAGTGCAAGAATCTCTATTTTATTCTCCCCATCTAAAGAATGCCGCAGTCCCTTGATCTTGCTAATTGTGAGAGGTTAGCCATGCATTAAACTGATGAGCTATGTGGGAGGCCCATTTACCATTAGTGCCTGTATGCATCTTAATGAGGGGATAAATTCTACTATAGCGATGACACAAACACACATACAAATGCAGATGAGAACACATATTTTATATAGGGGGAGAGAGGGGAACTGGGAGGAGAGGCGAGAGTAAGAAATAAATGGTCGTAGTGCACAATGTAACGCTTCACACTAACAGGGGCTTGACTACACGCTAAAAACGGAATTATATCTTTTGGTCCATGTGTATGCTTATGTACATCAGTGTGAATGTATATGTGTGTGTGTGTGTGTGAGAGAGAGAGAGAGAGAGAGAGAGAGAGAGAGAGATATCCTTCTGTAAAACCAGTGTCAACCGTGTGTCTTGCTAAAAAAAAAAAAAAAAATACAATTCCTGGTATTAGAGTAGGTTAAAAAATACAAATCTCTCCTCCGTCCTTGCGGTTTTATTGTTCTTCAAAATCTGAGTGAAACTGCAGCCTGTGAATTACAAAAAAAGGGGACAGACATTAGTCCACCACAAACTGAGAGGAAATCCAAACAAAAAGATCCCTGTGCTTTCCTAAAAAAATACACACAAACACACACAATCTTTTCTCTGACTACAAAAGAGTGTCATCATTATCAGTATTGACAAATTCCAAAACATGTCTACAAAAAAATAACACAGACAGAGTCATATCTACTTTCTATGCATTGGGTGCAATCCACAATATCCCCGCAGCATTTTCTATGCATGGGTAACAGCCAGGAAGCAATCTTTACAAGTATTGTCGATGCACGGTGTACAAAGGAGAGACAATCATTCAGAGTGAGCTGAAACCAGCAAAACAAGGCTCTAGCTGCGTGTCGCAAATGAGTTTGAGTCTGAGAAACTTCAGGACTTGGAAATAACAACAGTGTGACTTGAGGAACGGAGAATAAACTGCCCAGATTTATTAATTTGTTGGATTGACCTAGTTAAAAAATTGTCACAAGTAAAAACTTCAGCTGAAGATGCTTTCTTACATTATGCAGAATTTTTTTTTCCCCTTTTGTATATGCAGGAGAGATGAGTGATTAGGAGCCTCTGCAGTGGCTACCGTGTTTTTCCCTCAAGTCTGTTCAGATTGTAGATTGCTTCATTTTAGACTTTTGACTATAAAATGAAACATCTCAAATGAATTACCCTTCCCTGAAAAAACGCTTGGTTTTGATTCTGACACATGCAATCACATCAAGAGTGAAGGCACTACTTTCCACCTGTTCTGTTCCTATTCAAGCCTGTCAATTTGGCACATTTCAAAAGCCCGCTGATTTCAGGATAAGCAGCGTTTCTCCCTAAAACTGCCACTTATCTATCAAGCAAACCTAGAAAGAGGTAAAAAAAAAAAAAAAAAAAGGCAAAATACAAAGATACACATACACACCACAGAATATTGCTTGGATAAAAGAAGCAAGTTGTTAAAAAGAACAAGGACACGGAGTAAAAAGCCAATGACAGAACTTAGTTGTCCCTGAAATGTTTTGAAGCCACTTAATCATCAAATATCAAATTTTATATTGAATGTCAAGGCAATGTTTTGAATTTGATTAGTCCTGTGAGCTTTGTCAAATGCAAAATGTGTTTTTCAGGGCTTATCATAAATTATGAAAAAATGTGAATCACCATTTGTTTACGAGATGTGAGGGGGAAATATTTTTGAAATTGACTTCCGTTTATCTCATAAATGCCTATTAACAAAGAGACAAAAGGTAACAAATGATTTGTTTTGTGAATATTAATTTGTTTGTCAACACAGACATACACACTATTAGGAACAGAGAGAAGGGCCCACGCCCACGCAGGCACCAGTCTGTTTGCACCAGTGCACAAGGGCATATGGCGCTCAACTCTTTAGTCACACACACACACACACACACAGCCATGCATGATGGAGGTGGAGTGGAGTGTTGGTGAGTAAGGTGAGAGAAGGCAGACAAAGACAGTGGAGGCGGGTGCAGATACCACGGCTACTAGAGAAGCCTTGGAGCGTTTCCAAAACACACTTCATCCTAGAATTAGTGGTTCTGTTAGCTCCTATACCAGCTCTACTACTGTGTCTCCTACTCTCCTGTCCTCACTGCCTCCTATCTCCTTTACCGTCTACTTCCCTACCCCCTATACTGAGCTCTAACTCCAATACCTTCCCCTTCCCTCTTCCCTCTCCACTTCCCCACCTCCGATAGCGTCTTCCCTTCCCTTCCCTCCCTCCCTCCCTCCCTCCCTCCCTCCCCTCCTGTCCTCACTCTGATACCCAAACAGCACAACAGCTGGAAGTGGATTGCTTCATCCAGGCTTGGCTAGCCACCAACTCTCTCTCTCTCTCTCTCTCTCTCTCTCTCTCTCTCTGTCTCTCTCTCTCTCTCTCTCTCTCTCCCTTCCTGCTATTTTAAGCTCCTATCTCCTTTTCTCTCTCTTTCTCTCTCATTTTTGGTAGAAAGCACAACAGCCATTGACACAGCTGTTGACCCTCCCTCCCCCTTTCACCCCCCCCCCTCTTTCTCTCTCTGTGTCTCTCCTTTCCTCCCTTGCTCTCACTCTCTATTTTATTTGGTGAAAATTTGCGCAACAGCCATCGACACAGATGTTGAATTTTGTTCTCTACCCTCAATTCTCTCTCCTCCTTTCTGTCTGCTTCTCTCTCTCTCTCTCTCTCTCTCTCTCTGTCTCTATCCCTCTCTCTCTCTCTCTCTCGGTCTGCACCTGTGCAGAGTCAGTGCCAAACTCCTGTTGAGTCTAAATGGGAGGTCCAAACATTCCCGGAGCTTAGCGCATGAAAGCAAATCTCCCATTATTATATATTATGGGCTGTCACTGGGGTGGCCCTGTTTGGAGGCACCAGTAGCTAAATGATGCGAGAGGTCACATGCGTGCAAAGGCATGTAAATGCGCAGGCGCACACACACACACACACACACACACACACACACACACAATATGCAGAATACACAACCTCACACGTGCACTGCAGAAATAATTCTGAACTGTAATTATGTATGACACACACCTACTTGTCTGCATATGCAATAGCCTCCTATATGTATACACTTATATGCACACACACACACACACACACACGCACACACATAGTTTAATTGTTAGAAGCTATTGGTCATCGTACAGTAGGATGTTATGTGAGTAAAGATTGTTATTAGTATGAAAAAAGATATCTTAACATAAGTGTGATCTGGAAATGAGGGATGCCATCACTGTAATAGACATATAATAGATAGATAATAACCCAGCTCCATAAAGGTCTGACTTCTAGCTCACAATATGCTGTTGCCTTTCTCTCTGTTTCTATTTCATCCCTGTCTCTCTCTATTGTCTCTTATGATAAAAAAAAACAAAAAACAAAACAATTAAATACTTAAGGCCCCCTCCAATGACCTCATCATCACTTCCATTGAAATATTTTAAGCTTGTCTGAAAACACTCCATCTCAAAGTGAATTACGATCATCTCCACCAGCACAGGCAAAATGAGGTTCAGGTGCTCAACAGGGGAATTAGGGCGGTGATCCACAGCTGTGCCTGTTTTAGTTGGCAGGAAACAGTCGTTGCTCTTGATTTCCCTTTTAGACCAATGATTTTATCACCTAGCTCTTTTGAATTTTTTTTCAAATTGTTGGTGAGGCTTTAAAGAGAAGCAACTGCTACGTGCTACATGTAGCATTTTTAAACATTGTCAAATTCATTGTCAAATTTATTGTGATACCTTGGTATAATTACTGTAAACAAATGAGACCATGGTCGAGATGATTGGTTGCCTCCATCTCACGGCAGTGGTATTGTTATTGCTAGCATTTCTCAAAATGAAGACCACATTTCCCATAAACCCTGCTGCTTCCTGACGCAAAGAGGACGTTGCTACTTGCCCACCCCCCTCCCTGGCATCCTTCTGTGTACATTGGTTTTCTCTTTTGCTTTGCTGAAGAGGATAAACACATTGGGAGTGATTTTTCCAAAGGCCTTTCACTTATTCCGCCATCTCCCATTGTGACAAAGTCTAAAGCATTAGCTCTGTTTGCGCTGGAAAAACAGCACCTTCTTCCTGTTTTTTGCCATAAAGCAATCTCCCTTTGTGCCATAAAGCAATACAACAGATTTCCCACAAAATCCAACCCAATGACACACAATGTAAAGTGCAGAGTAGAGGCCAGTAGAGGCTGCCAGTCTTCTCAGCAATGGTCTCATTTATTTATGGTAATAATATTCATATGTAAAATTAATGTGGTATTAATTAATTGATGTTAAAATGCTACATGTAGCAGCTTTAAAAAGATGAAAAAAAAATCAGGACTTTTCCTACATTGTATTGGTTTCTTATTGAAACCTTCCCGGTACAATTTCTTTTATTTTTTTTTTATTTTATGATTGTTTTGCTTGTATGATAGTTGACATTGTCTGCCACAGATAGCGGTTGTTTCATGATCAAAACTCTGAAAATGTATTTATGAATGAAAACACAGTCATGAAGAAACCATGAAGGGAGAGAGGATAGGCAGGAGGGATGGTAGAAGTTAAAGATGAAAATGAGTAAAGGGTAATGCGTGTATACCAAGGGAGGGGAGAATGGGGGGAGAGAGAGGAAAGGAGGGAGAGGGAAGGAGGGAGATAGCTGAAAATGAGTGTGAAACAGATCGGAGGCTGTGTGCAGAAGCAGCAGATGGACTGGGGAGCAGCGGAGCGAAGCGGAGGAACAGAGCCTTTGTTCTCTCCTGCTGTCTGTCTGCCTGCCTTTTTGTCTGTCTGTCTGCCTGCCTGCCTGCCTTGCTGTCTGTCTGTCTGCCTGTCTGCCTGCCTTGCTGTCTGTCTGCCTGTCTGTCTGTCTGCCTGTCTGCCTGCCTGTCTGTCTGTCTGTCTGCCTGTCTGCCTGTCTGCCTGTCTGCCTGCCTGTCTGCCTGTCTGCCTGTCTGCCTGCCTGTCTGCCTGCCTGTCTGCCTGCCTGTCTGTCTGCCTGTCTGTCTGTCTGCCTGTCTGCCTGTCTGCCTGTCTGCCTGTCTGCCTGTCTGCCTGTCTGCCTGCCTGTCTGCCTGTCTGCCTGCCTGTCTGCCTGCCTGTCTGTCTGCCTGTCTGTCTGCCTGTCTGCCTGCCTGTCTGTCTGTCTGTCTGCCTGTCTGCCTGTCTGTCTGCCTGTCTGTCTGTCTGCCTGCCTGTCTGTCTGTCTGTCTGTCTGTCTGTCTGCCTGTCTGTCTGTCTGCCTGTCTGCCTGTCTGTCTGTCTGTCTGTCTGTCTGTCTGTCTGTCTGCCTGTCTGTCTGTCTGCCTGCCTTGCTGCCTGTTTGTTTGGGAATGTTGTAACACTCTCCAGTCCACTCCTGCTCTCCTCACTTCATTTCCTTTCTCCTCTCCTCTGTAACCGCAAACTCACCAACTCTCTCATCTCCTCTGTTTTCCTCTCTTCTCGTCACTTCTCCTTTCCCCTCTCTTCAATTCTCTCCTCTGCCGACTCCATTCATCTCCTCTCTCCTTTTCTCATCATTTCCTCTCCTTACCTTCATCTCACCTTCCCTCCCGCCTTTGTCTCTCTTTATCTTTCCTCCTACCTCCACACCAATTATGATCCCTGCAGACCTTGTAGATCACCTCTCTCTCTCTCTCTCTCTCTCTCCCTCTCTCTCTCTCTCTCTCTCTCATATCTGGCTGCCCATATCCCAGATGTTCTGGCACATGCCATTACACCTACACACCATTACTCTTAATAGCTCGTTGGGGTGAAAGCATGCATGTGGCAGAGCTCATCTGTGACACCCCCCTCTCAAACAATCACACCACCCTAAATACCCCAACTTCCTAACACACACACACACACACACACACACACACACACACACACACAGAGATAACATACACAACGAGCCTTGACCCCTCACTTGCCCTGCTAGGGTTCTTCACACACACACACACACACACACACAATGTCCAGGAGTACTGTGGGAGAAGCTAATAATCTCTTCCCCCACTGTCTATTCACTGTCTGTTTTATTTAAGTCTCAGTTTGAATTCATACTACACTTACTTTGCTTTCACCTGGGTATTCTCAAATTCTTTTTATTTCAAGATGAGATCTTTCAAATTCATGTCTGTCTCAATCAACACATTACCTGAATGATATAGCAGTCAATATTCCTCTGTTCTCTGGATCTTCAGCAAAAACAGTGGAAATTCTCAAATGGCAGCGGCATTCTCAAGTGAAATGTTCGTGATCAAGCATACATACTTCAAACATACAAACGTGTGTGTGTGTGTGTGTGTGTGTGTGTGTGTGATGCTGCCTTTCTGTGAGGCACCCTAGATCATCCCAGCTCTCCTCACAGTGGGGGAGTGCAGTGCCATGCAGCGAACAAAGGATTAGGAGGAGACTATGTGTGTGTGTGTGTGTGTGTGTGTATGCATGCGTGTGACTGCACACATAACCCTATATCCTCAGGGCTGACTGCTGCCTAGGTTCTATTCTCTCACCATCCATCTCTTGGTGTGTGTGCATGTGTGTGTGTGTGTGTGCGTGTGTGTGTGTGTGTACACGCGTGCGCACTGATGCTATCATCATATTAACATAGATGACAATCTGGCGCGAAGGTGCTGATCAAAGATAAATTTCCCTCCCTGGCTCGCCTCCCGTTAATTACGCCATCTGTGTAGGAACGTAGCGTCCCGAGTGTGGGGGAGGCCGATCCGTCAAACGCTCCCGCTCTCCGGCGCCGACAGGAATTCACCAGAGACTGATCGCCTCCAACCCTCAGATAGGTTACGCACACATGGGCGCGAGGGCACACACACTCTGTGCTCAGTAACATATACACACACACACACATCCCTTCACAACCCTGCAAGCCTTTTCGCTGCCATAAAACCTCAAATCACTCTCTCAAACACACACACACACACACACACACACACACATGAACACGCATACCCCTTTGCTCACCTCTCACCACCAATCACACATTTCAACACCCCTTATACAGCATTTAATTTGAATGTCTATGGCATGTTGTCGCTTGGCCAGTGTCTGTCAAATAGTTCAAAACCTTAAGTTGCACTTCAGCTTGTCAGGAACAATGGAACCAGTGGAACAATAGATCAAGCTACAGTATATATTTGAACTAAGATACATCCAGCACAGTTATGGGGCTTTTTAACATGGGGATGACCTGTTTGCTGTGGACTTAGTAAACATAAACTGCAGCATTTAATGCAACCAAAACTATTCTTGTTCATATTCATTTGTATTCAGTATGAGAGTAATTGTATCAGTGACTAACAAGATAATTGTATCACTGTCTACATGAAGGTAACATGGAACGCCATTCCCAATAGGTTGGTTACTAAGTGCTTTAATTGACAGACATACATCTGGCAGAGCACCCTCCTGATTTCACAATGTAAAGCATTGGTGTTTATAAAGTAACATAAGTTAGAATCTCCCATGTTGGTGTGTTGTTATAACTGACAGAGGACAATTTGCATGTGTAGCATAAATTATTATGTTACATTTTACCATCAAGCCACTTAGTGGCGTATCAGATGGCCATCGTTGAAGCACAGATAAAACACAAAATGTTGTTTAAAATACAACATATTCTTCCCCGCTATCAGGTTTTCCAACCGTAGTGTAAGCACAGAGGGTTGTTGTGCCAAGGGGAACTTCCTTGCCCCCGAGAGAGAGAGAGCGAGAGAGAGAGAAAAGGAGAGAGAGTGGTGCCCCATGCCCCGTGCTTGTGCCAGATGTGTGGGGGTGTGTTTTACGAGGGGGCGCTTGGCACAAAGTGCCACTGTGGCGGAAAGGCACACGCCATTAATCTCCTCCCTCTGGGACCCCTGGATACTGCTATGCTTTAAGAGTCCTCCACCCCTCCATCCCCCCTCCTCGCTCCTCCATCCCTCTATCCTCATCTCCTCCACTCCCATCATTCCATCAATCCTCCCATCTGTTATGCTGTATATCTTAGCCTTTTCTATTCCTCCACACTTTTCTAAATCAAATCTAGATCTTCACCTCTCATGCATGTATGGGCTTCCACCCACTCATCCATCCATCCATCCAGCCGTCCCTGCCTTTCCATCCATCTGCCCCCCTCCATTCTTTCATCCGTCACTTAATCTCTCGCTCCTTATTTTGCTCCAGTCCTCTCACCTTTTCTCTTCCTCCCCCTCCCTCCGTCACTCCCAGCAGTCCGATGAAGCAGTCACAGCTGTGCAGCCATTTCACGGGGGGCCGCACTGATCACACCATTACGATTATTGACTACATTAAGCAAGGATGGTGGTGGTGGGGGGGGTTGTAACATTGACCATCGTGCTGCATGATCAATAGACCCCTTGAGGCAGAGAGGGAGAAAGACAGATTAAAGAGTAGACTTAAGATTTAACACACCAGTAGTTTGAGTTGGGCATCTAAGAGAGGAGAGCAGCAGCGACTTAGGATAAATGTCATCTTCTATAGCCACCACATGAAACTGTCACAGGCCCTACACACACACATGGTAATTAATCTAAAAGACAAGAGGGATCAAAGTGTCTTTTTGATGTTATTTTGCAATTTATTTCATGTTGTCCTATTTAAGACTCAATATCTCGTATCCACTTCAGTGGCAAGGCAAACCAAATCAACTTGAACTATCAAGGGGAAAAAACACACACACAACCAGTACGCTTAAAATACAACTTCTGAAAGAATGTCTATATCTTCATTGAGTAATTAATTACCATAACCACCCCCCATTGGTGTCCTTGGAGACGTTATTGGTCAGCCTAACTTTGGTCATCCTGGTACTTTAAATCACGCGTGGGGGCCTTTAAACGTTAGCTAGGAACATTGATGTGTACTCTGCTCCCTCTGGAAGCATTTGATACATACAAACATCAAGGTCATCATTAAAATTTCAAAGACTTCAAAGCATTCCAATCCTAAGTACCGCTTAAATTGACCATTAAGAGCAAAAATTGAGTTCTGCATCTTAAAAATTCTCTTTCATCCCCCCATCATTTTCATGAGTTGTACCGATTAGGGAAAGGGTTTGAGGAGTACTATGCAGCATTCTGGCACACATTTAATCAAAAGTCTGCTAGTGCAGAGCGATGTAACAATGGCCTGAGAGTAGATTTATATTGTAATTGTGAAAATAAATGATTCACTGTGACTTCAGTTAGAAAGTGATACAAGAAGGTGAAGGCATAAGAAAGAGGAAGCAAATGTGTGTTCATGTGTGTGGGCTCGCACATACTTTTGTGCGCCCTGGTGCGCATGTCTGCACCCGTGCCTGTGTTCATGTGTGTCTGGTCGTGCATTTGCGTTTATGATTATGGTGCATATTCAGGTCCCAGACCCCACTGATGAGTGCCAGGCTCTCCCAGGCTCCTCCTGGAGCTTTCCCAGATGGCCTGCAGAACTCCTACCCGTCTCTGGACTGGCATCGCTGCCAGGCCCTCGCCCGCTTGCAGGGCACACAGACTGGGGACTTGGCACGCCACCCGCTCCCAGGACAAAGGAGCAACTTTTTGGAGGTCATCTCAATGTTCTTGGACCGGCTGTACTTCTACTAAACTGGGACTTTTCTTGTGTTATTTTCAAAGATCTGGCAAGTCTGTTAATTACATTTACATTTTAGGCATTTAAATGATGCACTTATCCAGAGCAACGATAAGCTACAATGAGTGGTAATAGTAGGATAAGCTTCAATTCCTATATCATCAGATATTATAAGCAACTAAAAATCAGGAATGCAAAGGTCAGGGTCTTAAGGCTACAATATACTTACAGCAAAGGCAAACTTGCCCGAAATGAAGCCACATTCAAACGCTTTGCCACATACAAATGGGTGTGTGTCGCTGCGGCCTCGTACTGTTTGTATACTGACGCTCCTCACCAGTGGAGTGAAGATTACTGTAGTTAGCATGGAGACGTAAACAGTGGCAATGGGCTGGAAAAAGAAATGGAGACACTTTTGCACAAGTCAACACAACCTTTCATGTTATATTTTAGACTTATTGCAGCTGCATGAACTGGGCGCTGGTGTGCAAAGAATTGCACTAGTTTGGCCAGCAAGGCTGTGAACACTGTGGAGGACAGAGGCAGTTGTGGCCCTTTGTGTTCTTTGTATCTTTTTGTTCGTATAAACCAGCCAAATGTTATTTCTGCAGCAAGTATACGGACAGCTTTAGAGCCCCTATACTCCTGTGACCATAGACCGATCATGCAAGATTAGAATTTTAGATTGTGTGTAAGTGTGATTGTGAGAATATTAAAGAGAAGAAAGCTGTTTTTTTTTTTTACTTTGTTTGAGCTTGGCATAATTTTGCTGCACTTCAAGGGGCCATCAGTATCACTGCAAATTTGAACAGACTGAGCATTATCCATTATTAACCAAATTACTGACATTTATGTGAATTATTAGAGGTTTTAAGCAGCAAATTTGCAATGAAACCTCTTGTGATACCAAGGTGACATTCAGAAGTCACCTGTCTTGTCTCCACCTCAATAACTTCCGAATTCACATTAACCCCTTGTGCCTCTGACCATGCAATGTGTCTTTGTCAACTTTTTTCTCTGGAGTTCATTTTTATCAGAACTCTAAATGTGGTGTCAGGAGAAAACGGGGAGAGATGAAGATAGTGAGCAGAATTAAATGATACGGAAATTAGAGTAGGCGTAAATGACTCGGCTAGGGTGAAGGACGGAATAAATTGGATTGGACTGATTCCGGAGCCACCAGATAAAATCCAACAGGGATAAAAGAGGAGCATGTAGGCAGTCACATGGAACAAGATGTGCATGTGTGTGCACATGCATGCACACGTGCATGTGCACACACAAACAAAATGAATTCATTTCTTCGTTATTAATCTACTCCCCATTCTCCCTCTCTATCCCACACACACACACACACACACACACACACACACACACACAGGCATGCCTTACCATCTTGGCATGCTGGTGACCTTGCTGGCTTGGACGTTTTTCCTGTTGTTGTTTTGCTATGAGAAATCAAGGGGTAGGGTTGAGGGTTTTGTGTGTGTGTGTGTGTGTGTGTGTGTGTGTGTGCGTGTGTGTGTGTGTGTGTGTGTGTGTGTGCCTTGTGGTGGTGCTAGTGAGTGTAAGTGGGGATGTTGCAGGATGTGTTGCTGTGATCAAAGACATTCCTGGATGGGCCTTTCTCTGGCATCCTGGCTGAACTGACTTCTATTTGCCCCAAAACACATTGGCATTTACATAATGCCTGCTATATGTGTGTGTGTGTGTGTGTGTGTGTGTGTGTGTGTATGTGTGTGTGTGTGTGTGTGGTTGTTGGAGTTGAGAGGTTGAAAAAGAGCATGACAGACATGAGTGAGCTGGTGTTTATCTGTGCATATGTGCAACTGCCTGAGCTTGGCAAGCTCTCACAAGTCGACATGTTTGAATGCATGTGCGCGTGCCCTGTGTGTGTGTGTGCGTGTGTGTGTGTGTGTGTTTACGTGTGTGTGTGTATATGAGGATACTGGCTGCTTATGTAGCACTTCTTTGGCAGTTCCTTCCATTTCTTCCCCTCCTCTCTCTTGCTCTCTTCCAGCTCCAGAGGGTTGGAGTCTTCGGCCAGGCCGGGTCCGACTGCACCTGTTGGAGCCTCTATCCACCATCTGCCTGCCAGAACCAGCATGTTTGTGTGTGTGTGTGTGTGTGTGTGTGTGTGTGTGTGTGTGTGTGTGTGTGTCTCCCTCTCTCGAGCTGCCACTTTGACCAGAGGAGAAGAGAGGAAGTAATGTTTATCCTCAAGGCAAAGCATGCCAAGAGGGAGAGCGAGAGAGAGAGAGAGAGAGAGAGAGGGGGGAGGGGAAAACAGGAGAGAGGGAAAGACAAGGGAAAGGGTGAGAACGAAAAGGGTAAGAGGAAGCGCGAGAAAGAGAGATGGAGCAGAGAGAGAGAGAAAAAAAAAACAGAAGTGTGTGTGTGTGTGTGTGTGTGTGTGTGTTGAGGGCGAGGCAACAGAGGGGACCAGATCAAGAAGGCTACTGGAAGAGCATCCAGGGACACACTCAAAGGCAAGGCCTGAGGGCAGCAGAGAGAGAGACTGGCAGGGGGGATAATCCTTTTCTCCCCAGAGAACTTAGAGCTCCAGACCACAGGCAAAGAGAATGGCTTCCTCCCACACAACCTGAGTGGCTGGCCACGTACTGACACTCAACTGTTGATAAGGGACAGAGAGAGAGAGAGAGAGAGAGAGAGAGAGAGAGAGGAGGGGGGCATTTGGGCAGCAGGATGGTGTAGTGAGTAGAGAGATCTCCTTTAAACCAAAGGACATGGGTTCAAGCATCCGCCCTGCTGAAGTGTCCTTGAGTAAGACATTGAATCTCCAAGTGTGCCGTTCTGTATCTGACCCTGACCTTTGACCTCCCTGTGGAGGAGGGGGGAGACGGGAAGGATCTGTACACTAATCACACATTACAGACACTTTCTTTTGCAGCAGTTTTGAATTAGCATCCGATGTACAGTATACTCCAAAGCTTATCCTGTATCCATGAATATATATATTGCCCTGTTATTTTTGTGCTTAAAAGTCATTATGCTAAAGCCTTGCCTTCTGCCTCTTTATATGGTTTGCACATACCACAGTCATTTGGTTGATATGGAGTAATGGAAAAATTGTGATATGTGATGCAGCGCCCCAACTATTTCCAGCATGAAAAGTTAGAATGAAGTCAAAGTCAGATGACCTCTGTGCAGCCTGTAAGAAATGAAGACTTCTTCGACTTCCCCCTAGGTACCGAGTCCTCCAGAGCGAAGCGAGAACGGTGCCTGGTGAGTTGCTTTAATTACTTCTCTCCCTCCCTCGCCGCTAATACCTTTATTTTATTAGGCCTGATCTGATTCATATGCATAGTGCCGACATAATTTCGATTTGAAATTCTTTCTTATCTGCGGTGGCTGGGACTACCCCTGCATGACTGCATCCAAAATCAATTACCTTGCGCGGTCCCCTGGCGAGCGTTAGGCTAGGAACGGAGTGGCACAGCGCGCGAGCTCTATCGGAAACTTTTAACCTTAAAGACAATGTTGTTTTTCACTTTGAAGGACATCTCTGATGCTGGAGTGATGTAGTGTTTTATGGATGAGGAGATTGTCGTATCACTTCAAAACATTCCCTCATTCAAATCACTCACTGTGAAAGCTGGTTACAAGGAGCAATTTAGTCATGACAGTCAGGTTTGAGCAGACAACAAGTGAATGCAAAACTTGACTTTTAAAGCCCCAAGTTGCCGTCCCTCCTTCACTGACTCTAGTGGGAAAAAATCTATCCTCACAAGAACTGCGTTAAGCAGACAGAAGAGCTGTCTCTTTTCCACTCATAAAACACCTACCTCTGTCTGGCAACTTACCTTGTTATACGGCATCTCGCCATCATATTTACAGAGGGGCAACACCTGTGTTAAACAAACACCCCCAAAGATGTTTGGCAATTCATTTGCGGCAACTTCTCGTTACGGATCCATTATGGAAAGCGCCCAATGCACCGAGGTGTAATGACACAGGCAGTGCGTGCTGTAAAACAGTGGCATATGGCTAAACTACACAACATTAAACATTTTGGAGACTGCGCCTCCCCAGTGCCTAAATAGCACAGCGCCTTGGCAAATAAACCATTACGCAGTGTGAATGACTTATGGACTCGCACACCATGGCTTCTGCTGAGCTTCTTAACCATGTTTTACTGACACAAACAAACCAGCACACAAATACAGAACCATACACACTTACAAACGTATGCAAAAACACACATCACATAAAAGCAACAATATGTACCTATATACACATATGCACCCAAACACACAGTGTGAGAGGGTCATGTGAACCTTATAGATGGATTTGGACTGGCAATCTAAACATGCATAACCCGAGCCTTTCTAACATGTGCATAGACATGCACACAGACGCTCGCACACACACACACACACACACACACACACAGTCTGCAGGCAATCATCAACTGGCATCACAATTGCACATTTCTTTGTAAGCTTAAGTGGCCTCACAGCCTGCCTCCCAAATCTGCATCTACTCCTCTGTGCCAGGCATGTAAACCCCCTCACTCATGCAGTTCCAGCCATTTCTGTGTGATTGATGTGAGTGCTTAGCTGGGCGACAGAGGTCACAGTGCCTGGGAGATTGTTTTAGCCCTACCTGCTCTTCTTTTCACTTCCCTCTCTTTTCTGTTCCTCTTCCCTCCCCGCTCTCTCTCTCTCTCCCTCTCTCCCCACCTGGAGTGTCGTGAACCCTCTCCACACTCCACCGCCTAATTATATCCTGGACGTGTAAATGTATTCATATTCATGAAGGCACAGATGCTAAATTAACTGTGGCAGGGACACGTCGCACTGTGCCGACTGCACAATCTGCTTCCTCCACTTACAGAGGGAGGGAGGGAGGGGAGGAGGAAAGGGGGGTTGTAGCTGGAGGAGAGAAGACTGAGAGGAGACAGGAGGGAGAGAGAGAGTTAAACAAAGAAGGGAAGGAGAGGAGGAAAAGAGAGAGAAATAAACAAAGAGGGAAGGGGAAGAGGGAGAGGGGGTAGGGGAGGAGGTGCAGAGAAAAAAATAAGGAAGCAGAGGAGGAAGAAGGAGAAAGACAGCAGCGGTGGGTGCAGTGGTGTCAGGAGGTGACAGTTACGGTTATGGCTGGTCAAGGACAGCTACTAAACAAGAGCGGCACCTTGAGTCACCTGAGACCGTCACCATCGCAGATCGCCCCGAAAGCACCCACCAGGCCCCCACCAGGCCCCCACCAGGCCCCCACCAGGCCCCTGCCGCCCTGGAGTGAGCGCGCTCAGTCGGTCGCATGGGCCTAGGCGGCGATGAGTGACAAATCAAAAAGCCAGGGTGCATAAAAACTTGGAGCCGGTGGCGGCAGAACGACGCGCGGGGAACTCAGGGGCAGATGGAGGGAGGTGCAGTGGTGCGCAGCGAACAGATGGCCGCTCCGAACTTGATATATGAAATTAATAACGTTTCTCAAATAGAATTCAGAAACAGGAATACATTACCTGAATTTTAATAACTGATTTTCTTTATTTTGGAGGGGGGGAGGGGGGGGCAGGATACATTTGCATGTCAATGAGAGATATGGGGGTAAACAAATATGCAATGTGTCCAATTTTGAGGGCTGTTTTTTTTCCTCCTGTGGAAAAGCAGACAATAATAGGCCGGTGATGGCAGCTGAATTGTTCAAGACCAGCGGGCCTGAATCATGGTCAAATCCTATACGATGGCTGCTGAAGTCACTTTCATATGTTAAGTTTCTTAGTGCTAGAACCTCCAAGACATCATTTCCAGCTTCAGTATTACGGTGCATATTGATTATATTAACCAGAATATTTTTTTTTTTTAAAACAGGGACACTGTGGTATCACGTTTGTTAGAGAAAATTAGGAAAACCAGCGTGTTACCTGAGTCTTAGACCACTAACAAAGGCTTGAACTTTAATCTATTCCTGCACTGCCTGCATGAAAAAATCAACCTGGAACTTAATTTTGACTGGCTGACTCTTCCATTACTGCTTGAGGTCGCTCATTCATGCAGTTTCAGAAGTTGAAAGTTTGTAAGAGGTTTGGCTTATTCGACAAAGAGTGTGATTCACTGCTGCTTGGATTTGCTCCCACCAAAAAGAGAACCATGCACATTCACAGTCCTACAATGAAGTACACCCTCTTGACACACTCGATATTCAGGGACAGAGCCTATTCAGTTACATATAATCATTTTTTTTTTACCTTCAACTGAAGTCAGTAAGACTGTGATGAAAGAAAAATGACACTGAAATTAAAATCAACCAGAATGTCTTTTTGCAGAATCGGTTAAGGCAAAATGTTTTAGTGTATCACTACATTAATGAAACTGAAAGATTGTCAAGGCTTTGGGTTTGCATATAAACATTCTAGAATGATTCTATATCTGTCATTTATTTTTTCTTAGCATATCCTTCCTGTTTATGGTCATATCAACACATGCAAGAGGGGAGGGACGATCACAGACGAGCCTGTTTGTGTCTGTGGTAAGAATGTAAACTTCATTGGTACGGCTCCTTTCTGGACTTGCTGTCACCAAGTGCCACAAACGTAAAACAGATAAATACACGGTGAGACTAAATATATAATATATCCATTATATAAGACAGCGCAACATACAACATCAGTTGCAAGAGGACACAACTCAGTAATATACTGCAAGTCAGAATTTGACAATGCAATGCCTTGCAGATAATAAGAATTTTAAAATCAATTCCATACTAACTTAAGGAGGTACTGTATGTCTCTGTAGTGAGTGAGCTGCAGAGAAGACAAACTGATGAACTGATGAAGGCTCCCTGTGAGCTGAAGTGTGTTATTTATTTTTTGTCTTTGCCTATTTTTTTGCCTTCTTCTTTGCCTTTTTTTTTTTTATTATTATTATTTTTTTTTAAATTTATTCTTATTCTCCATTTTAGTCTGCCTTGGTCATTTCTACAAGGTTGTCTTCTCTACAGCTCCAAGATTAGAAAGCTACTCATTACAAAGACATCCCTCCTTGTTTGTTTGGTTCTCTGCATGCCTGTTGCCCCTTCCAAACAACACCGGATTGTGTGTTTTGCAAGTGGATTATAAACAACCCAGGTAGCCCTTTAATTTTTCCTCGGTTCTATGTTTGACTGGCAGCCAAGGAAGGGAAGCTGTTCTTGGCATAATGTGAGACCTATGAGTAGTTTTTGTCAAAAGCCTCACAGCTGTATTATACAAAAATTTAAGCTGGGCTACCACAGATTGGCTAACAAAAACAGCAAGGCATTGCAATAGTGTAGATGTGATGAGACAAAAGCATGAATAATTCTTTCCAAATCATGAAAAGACATAGCTGGTTTGATTTTGGCAATTTTTCTTAATTGGATGAAGCAAAACTGAGTTAACTTCATAACATGTTGCTCATAATTGTGAGGGTCGAAAAAATGATATTAGATGCTAACAGACAAGATACCAAACCTTGTTTGTTATATGGACTTGGCAAGAATTTCTGTTATTTCAGAGTTAAATTGGAAGAAATTTAGCCTTTAGTAGCAGATACAGTCTTGCAAAATGTCTGATCTGCTAATATCATTAGGCTTGGATAATAGATAAAGCTATGTATTGCAGTGATAAAAATCCAAATTAAAATGATGCATTCTATGCCCCAGGGGAAGTGTGCAAAACTAAAATAGAATAGGTCCAAGAATAGACCCCTGGGGGACATGGCACATCAGTGGAGTGGATGATGAAACATAATCACCAATAGATACAATAATTTTTTATCGATAGATATAATGCAAAACAATCAAGGTTGGATCCAGAAATACCCACCCACAGCCTAAGCCTTTCAAGGATGCCAAGCACTCCCCAGTATCAGCATTCGTTAGGCTGTGATCACACTAGACACTGTTTTGAATGCGCCTGCACCTTTTTTTAATTAACCTTCAATGGTTTGGTCACAGCAGGAGCAGGTCTCCCAAAAACTATGCGCCTCACATTTTGGATGCAGTGTTTTCTGGGGTGCTGCCTTGGGTTGAAAATGTCTCAACTTTATCCACACCGCGAACTGCATCAGTGGCCTTGAAATAGACACTAGGGCGGAGCCTGTGGACGAGATGATAGGTGCATAACTGAGATCTGAAGGATCATGCAAAGAATCCGTACACTGCTCACCAATAGGACAAAAGATCCTTTTCACTGAGGCATTGGAAAAATATTTATTTTTTCTTTAATAATCCATGATGCTCCATGATGTAAAGTGCAGAGTGCTCAAGTGACAAGTGCTGTACAAAGTCTGTGTCATCTCTTTTCCTATTGTGAGCAGTGTGCGGATTCTTTGCATGATCCTTCAAATTTCTGATTTGAAGTTATGCACCTGCAGTCAAGTATTGATGGACTCATATTTGTGCGACAGTTCTCTCTATTAATTGAGCAACATATTTATATTTTCAACAGTGTTGTCCCCTTTGTTACTTCAGGCCAGCTAGCTAACACTAGACAGCTTGCAAGTTGTAGCCAAACTATATGTTGCATAGCAACAAGAATGATGCACTGCTCCTCGTGCTCTTTGAGGTTCTGCTCTCACCAGCGACGCTGCACTTTGTGTTTGAGCATGAAAAAAAAAGAGTTCCATCTGATCACAACCTTAGGATGTTGTGAGAGGATCTGTTTCAGCACAGTGTTGTTTACGAAAACAAGATTGAAATATATCCAAAATGTTATTTTTTTCTACCACATCCAAGAGCTGACTAGAAACCACTTTCTCCAGGACTTTGGATAGAAAGGGAAGCTTGTAGATAGGTCTGTAATTTTGTGGGAGTGATGTATCAAGACTAGGCTTTTTAAGGACAGGCTGAAAAATAGCTTGCTTGACAAATATCACTGATTGTAGACAGTTCTGGTCCCACCCATCTCCTGTTTCTTGGCGGTGTCAAAGTGGGCATGGGACAGAGAAATTAAACTGTCCTAGAAGGCTTTCTCCCCCTTAACTCATCAAGCTTAAAGATCAGCTTCGAAGACTTCTGTACCAGAGTCCGGAGCTTAACAAGTTTGAAATGACTGAATCAAGCTTTATAGAGCCTGAATATAGTACTAGACATGAAAATGCCTACCTACTAGAGCAGGACAATGCTTTGTAGGTACCATAAAATACACAATACACAGTGCTAGTACCTATACTGTAATGATGTCAGGTCCTATTATTCTAAACCATATACTTAAATTTAATAATACATAGTTAACTTTTTGGGGCGCTGGAGACAGCCAATGTTTCCTTCAGCTGGGATGGAGTTGGTTCATGTTTCTCAGCAGAACTGTCCGTTTTCATAGCCTCAAGAAGATGCTAGTGTGTCCGGGGATTTGTGGAAGCCGCACGCTGCGTTTTGAGTCACTATACGGGCTTAATGCCACATTTCTGAGGGAACCAGATCTTTCTCTCTGCTAAATAATATCAGACTTCATGCAGGAAACTATTGCTCAAGGATACAAAATGAACAGCATATGTTTGGAGCTGTGTCACTCTTCGTCATCTCGCTGTACTGGTGTGACGCACTAATGAACAGAAGTGTTGTCTTCACACATGATGGCAGAGACAATTCAAACAAACACATGGCAAATGGCTCTGTAAGCAGGACGCATATGAGCTGATTTCACCTTTGCTGTAGATTTCTGATTCTCCCTTTGGGAAGCTCATCCATTAAGCTGTATAAAATAAACATTTTCATCCCCTGCATATTGCAGCTTTAAATACTCCAGTGTGAGTGTCAAGGGATTATAATTTACCTTATTCACTGGCTCATTTGAGCAGAAGTCAGCGTTGTTGAGGGTAGAACTCTGACAACCTGCTGAAACTGATGAATATGCAATGTATAGCTGGTGATAGTGATATTGTACCCCTGCAATATGTAGTGGGAGTGGTATCGAGAGAAACTTGGAACTGGTTCAGGCACACAGTCTGTTCACCTTGATGGATAAAGTGACAGATGGCCTGGGTAGCTTTCTGCAGTACAGCATAGCAGAGCACAGCTATCATGTCATGAAGAAGAAGTTTGCATGTGTGGGAGTTTTGACAAGCTCTGCTCTTCAGCAATCTGTGCATGCACAGACATGTACACCTGTGCACACACACACACACACACACACACACACACACACACACACACACACACACACACACACGCATTCAATAAAAAAAACTATTAAAAGCTGTTTGTTATACCTCCCAAACCAATCACCAACCCAAAATCCATTATCATCACAGCATCATTATCATTGGCGGTGGGGCAAGTCAGGAGCTTCAAGGTACGTCTCAATCCGCGGGGGTACGCGTTCCCTCCAAAAACAGAAGGTGGAAGTTGGCGAGGCGTTGTGCACATGGAGAGTGTTACTTACTGGTTATTGTGGTGGTCATACTGTGTCCCGTATGGCAGTGTATTAACGAACAGCATGCAAACACCTTCTGTCCAAACATCTGCGACAGGCACATTTTTAGGCTGCCTTCCAAAAACTAAAAAAAGAGAGAAGAAAAAAAACTCTCCCTCTGCTTGGCTCGGCTCTCTCTCTCTCTCTCATTCTCTCAGCTTATTACTTTCTTGTGGTTTTTCTTGTTGTCACTCTAGCTTCTCTGCCACTCTTGAATGAAACACAATGCAACTTTTCATTTGGTTTCGGAGTTTTCAAGGACCTGTCGAAGACTTGAGATTGAGCGGGAACTACTGATAATGCACCCATCCAGGGAGCCTTGGCTTTGTATTGTCACTATCCAACTCTTCTAAGTCATATTGAAAGACTTTGAAAAACATGCCTTCTCCATTCCTGAATCCTTCATTGCAATTAATTTACTGGCAGAGTGCACCAGCTCCCAAAATTGACAATGTGAGTTCAGGCTGTGCTCTGAATATATTGTAATAATGTTGGATGGATTTTTCCAACAAAAACCCCTAAGCTCCATTAGTTACAGTCTACCATCTCCTGCAGCCATAAGCAACATGCTTAATACAATGGCACTGTTCACACTCGAGCCTTTCAGCATGCATCAGTATTGAACGGCCTCACTTTTCTACTTTTACTTTTTGGTGCTCACAATTCATTTGTAGTTTTATGTGGTGATATGTCCTATAAAATGTCACTTTCACTCTCAATTAACAGTATAACATTTAATATAACAATATACATCTTATTTCTTGTCAGTAGCCAAGTTGCATACCAGTACCCACAATGCATAGTGGTAGCAATACACGCTGTCCAACAGGTCAAGTGTGTAAATTCTTAAGAAGCTGATGCATCTCTCTGTCAAGGAAAATAATGAATCACCCTCATTTATCTGTGAACTATATTCATATGAAGCACTGTATGGACTCTCTCTAAGGATTAGAAATTTACCGCTACAGTATTTGACATTAAAATAACAGTAAATCAATGCGATATAGGCTGTTATAATGTATCAGTCTGGGTCGGTCTGTGACGCTGTGTGTACATGCCTAAATCGCCGTTTGCCTGAAATTGGCTTTTCAGTGATGTTCAGGAGGTTTTTTAAGCGTATACCATTTGCTGTGGGAAAGCAACAACAACAATGGCGGAAAGCAGTAAGAAACAAAAGAACAGTGAAGCTAAATGTGTGGCAGACAAGCCCTCTTCAAAAACATGGTGAACATGGGCTTTTTTTTTTTTTATTGCCGATTTCCTGCATTCGCCGTCTGTTTCTTTAATGCCCATGGTGGCTTTATGGACGCTGGTTACCTCAGCCTCAGGCTAGATGTCGTTTCAAGCTCATCAAGATGAATGACAAGGTGCTGGGGCGTGAACTTGACAACTGACAGAGAGAAGGGCGGGACTAGCAGGTGGAAGCTTAAAGAAAGAGTCAGTCCACTAATAGCCTTGAACCAAATTTTTAAATAAACGTTATTTGTCATTATTCTCATGTTACAGACATGGCAAATAATTCTTCTCAGGTTGTGAGAAGAATTATTCTCCTCCAATAATATCCTCCAGCCTCTGAACAGCATAGCTCCTCTGCAGTTCTGTGTTTTCTCTAGTCACTGAACCTACACTGGCAAAGATGTTTTTCATCTACAAGTTACATGACCTGGCCAGTGCTGTGTACACAAGTACTTGGCACGACCATACATAGCTGGCCAAGGAGGCGCCTGTTATAAAAATACACAAGTGGAAGCTCGGCTGGAGCGACTGCTGCTCCTTCTCAAGGCATCACGTCATGCATTCCTTCTGTTTCCACTCATTTTCCAGCATTTTTGCCTCCAAAGCTTTGCCCCCTGAACACGACTTATAAAAGACATCCAGTGTCAGCCAATTATTTTGGACTTTGATGGTCATAAATCAAGGCTGACCAATAAAAATGAAGACAGCCAAGTATAATGTTCGTGTGTGACTCCAACTGGATTGTAAACGAAGCCAGATGGGCTGGGAGAGTGCCACCGAACAGAGCTGGATCCCATCACTAAATGGCTGTGTGTTTTCCCCTCGCGCACAAATTACGGCATCACCTCATTCAGCGGCATAAATCAAAGCCCAAGCTGTGATATGTGCAGGGCATCTCTCCATCTCATTACTAAAATAAATTCTCTGGCAGCCTTGGATGTGTGTGCCCCGTTCGACTGGTTGATAATAGTACAATCGGTACTTTTATTTTGGAGCCGCTTTTATTTTGAAGCAATTTTGAAGCCATTCATGTGATTTCAAGCAAGCTGAGACATGCTTGGAGATGAAACAGACCCCGGGAGTGTTACCTCATAGGGGACCTCTGCGGACATTTATAGAGGAGGACTGACATGTTTGGATCAGGGAGAGTAGAGAGACAGACGGAGGAGGGCAGAAAAGCAGAAGAAGACACATGCAGACAGCTGTGAAAGAGAGGAGGAGGCAGGGATACAGCTCATAAACGCACAATAGGCAGAGTTGGACAGTGACAAGCAAAAGGGATGGGCCTGACAGATATGAATAGACAGATATACAGTATGTGGGCAGACAGACACAGACACGCAGGCAGACAGTGAAGACTTGGAAGTATTCTGAGGCAGGTTCAGGGAGCGCTGTATTTTCCAGACACACAATGCTGACCCTCATTCGTCTGCGGTGCCTTCCACTGCAGAGTTAAGAAACAGACCCGTCCGAGAGCCTGGCTTTCTCATTCAGCGATAAGACAGGTTCCTCTCGTAACAAAGACGGGTTTCTCTACAGCCCTCACTTCATCGTTCCAAATTTACAACGGTGGGTTATGATATTTTCGCTGTCCGTCGCTCCGCCGCGCTGCAGCTCAAGGAGAGTACCATAAAAACAACAGCGCTGAGCGGATTTATTAAAGAGTTTTACATATGGTATTCCTGAATTTCCGAGGTCAGGGAGGTTTGGCCAAGCTAAACAAGATTCCCCATTTCACCGGGCTAGACTACTTCATCAGCCGGTAATGAAACAACACGAGGGTTGAAAGATCGTCCTTTTTGCAGGGAATGATTCATGGGAGCGGTGAACGGCTTGACCCGTTATGCTTTCTGCATTATGCTTTCTGAAGGGGAAATACTCTGAGACTGGCACCTGATCAAAGGAAGCTTTCTGTCGATAGTTTGGCCTGGTGTTTGAAATTGAAGGTCTGGAGAACATAGATGCGGGTCTGTGATAGATGCATAAGTGGCGAGTACAAGCAAGGTTGCAGACAAAGTTGGTCAGCTGTCAATCAAAGCCTGCAAAAACAGATCTATATCATTATGCAGTCAGTGGACGGTAAGCAGGCGGTGATGCAGCCGCAGGCAACTTTCTCTCCATCTCCATCTCACTTTGCTCGGCTGTACTTCCTGTCCTCTAGGAACTGATTAGTGAACATACACCCGATTGGTCGGAGTCCGCACTTCCCCCATGTGGACAGTAAACTAATCAGTCTATATGATAGACTATCTACTAGTTAGAGCCAATATGTTTACTGCGGTCTTGCGGGATATCTCAAAAAGCGCATGTATTCAAATTGCTCTGAAACTTTAAGTTGCAATTTGGATTGCTCTTTTTTAATCCAGGATCAATGATCCCTTCTGAACTGCATTAAAGTGTTGTCCAATCAGAACAGAACTAGAAAACTCAACTGAAGTGACTCAGAAGTTAACTGAAGACAGTGAGAATCAGAATGCTGAGAATTTAAAATATGCAGGTGTGATGGTACGGGGCGTCAGCTTTATCATTCACCGGGTCTTCAGTGAGGATCAGTCGGGACCCCAGAATAACCCTTTGTCTTTCTCGCAGAACGGTCTGCATGCATGGGAAGATTTTGTACGGGCAACCCTCCCGCAGCCCCTCGCCATGAGCCATACCAGGCACGCTCCCTGCCACAATACACACATCATCTGTTACACACTCCAGGAATTGTCGAGGTGCGCAGCAGCAGGCGTCAAGCCGCAGACAAGTCATACATCTTCTGTGTTTCACTTGGAGGAAGCGGTCGGGGCAGTGGACAGCATCTGTGTTGGTGTGTGTGTGTGTGTGTGTGTCTGCTTGTGCACGCATATTTTTTCCTGCATCTGACAGTGTGTGTGTGTGTGTGTGTGTGTGTGTGTGCACATTGGTGTACCTGTGTCCATCCATGTGTGCGTCAGCCCATGTTTATCCCCGTGTCTCAGACAAAAGAGCCCATTGGTTCATGTGGAAAAAAGAGGACTTAAGAGGGGAGGAGGGGGTGCTGGATCTTATCATTCAGTGGTTTAACACTATCCAGACCGCTGCTTGCTAACTCTAGGCAGCAAATTAGGAGCTGGGAGCTGCCGACTGGGCTTGTGACAGGGACGTGATGGAGAGCAGGCGGGCTGGGCCGCTTCATGGCCTGCCTGGACCGTGATAGGAAAGGAATGCTACCCACATAGAGCTAGAATAGCTAGAGCACAGGTTCTGAAATGTGTATTGTTGGCGTACCATCACAGGTCTATATATGTGCATGCAATTTGAAAAAAGAAAAGAAAAGAATGAAAAGATACTTCATTAATGTAGGAATACTCTCTTCCCGGCCATCTGTTGCCTAAGCCAAAATGTTTTATGGGTGTGCAGTTTGTTGAGTCTATACAGTGTATTTCTATAGTTGGGTATATAGGGTTAGCTGAAAGATAGGGCTCCCAGCCTTGGATCTGTGGTCCTGGGAAGAAAGCTCACACACACACACACACACACACACACACCCACACACACACATACACACCCTGTCTGGGGGTCAAGCCAAGAGACGCCACCCCACCTCATCACAATACACACATTCATACACACAAATGTACACAAAGCACTTACACACATACAGTGCATGAACACGCATGCTTTCACACATTCACACTCACTCTCTCACACACACACACACACACACACACAAACACACGCGCTATACCTCTTCAATGTTTTTGACTTTACATTCCATACCATGACAGTCTGACCCCCCGTCGACTCCCATTTGCCCTGCTAGAACCTTGAATCTAAAGTTATTTCCCTCCTCCATCTCCCTCTCTGTGTCTGCCTCTCTTCCTCTCTCTTTCTTTTTCACTCTCTCTCTCTCTCTCTCTCTCTCTCTCTCACACACACACACACACACCTACACACACACACATACACACACACTCATACACAGACACAAATTCTAGACCTGGCATACACAGGGAGAGGCGTCTGAGTCCCTCTGTTCATTTTGGACTTGTGTCAGGTTAGAAGCCATCCTTCACTAGTCGTCTGCAAACCACAGAGCAAAACACCTTGGCTGGACTGAGGACTTTGGCAAGACGCCATCAACTTTTTCCACAGGCTGGCTCAGCTTTGAAGAATTATGGTCATCATGGCAATGCTTTCTTCTCTTCTCTAGCCTCTTCAGCTCTCCTAGTGAGGTACATTTTGTTTGTATTTTTGTGTTCTTATATTTGTATAAAACTTGTTTGTTGTCAGTTTGTTTTTCTGAGGAATCCTTTTGCTATCAACTGTTTGGTACTTGAAAGCGGTTGTCTTGAATTGAGGGCCTTCCCTTTCAAAACAGAGACAGTCAAACAATTACACCGCCCACGCCTATGTAGTAGTCAAGACGCTCTTCAGAAAATTCTGGATGTTAACTTCGGTTCATACATGCCCAGAAGAATAAAAATGCTGAAGGGATCTTATACACTCATAAAATGCTCGCACATTCAACACAATGTCCCTGAAGCTGTATTTCACACAATAAAATGTGATTTTGCTTTTGCAGTTTTCTTCTTGGTAATATACAATACAACCCAGTTTTATTTTAACAGCTTGTTCTCAAATAAGTCCGATGTATCCCTGGAGATCACACACATTCACACACACACACACGCACGCACACACACACACACACACACACACACTATAATTTCTAACACTGGTGATACGTTAATAGGGAAAGTTCCAAACTACTCTTATATTAACTTCAACTACTTTTATATTATGGCGATGAAGATGGATGACTATGGTTTTGTGAGTGCGCTGACAAATCAAGTGTGTTATATTTTATATATGGCATGAATGTTGTTTTTTAATGTTACAGTGTAGTATGTGTGTGCGTAGGTGTGTATGTACATCTGTGTGTGTGTTTGCTCAGTCAAGCAGGCTTGAAGCCAGCCGTCCCTCATGTGATCCTGTGTCTCCAGGCCTTATCAGCGGCACTTTGTCGTCCCTGCCTCCCTGTCAGTGCTGTGTGTCTGCACCACCTCTCTGTCTGATAGCCAGCAGCAGCCTAAATACACCTGCACTCTGTCACAGCGCCACTGCTAGGAACCCAGTAGTTTATTTGGCCATGTGAATTTTGAAATTAGCCTTCTGCACTTTAATAACATTGGAAATCAAAATAGAGGCCTACTGTGTTTTACTTGAATGATTACATATTTTACTTTGGTATACAAACCTTTCCAGGCTCAAAATATGCAACAGTTCTGCAAAGCTCTGTCTTTGTCTTCAAGCAAGTTAGTGATAAAAAATGTGTTTGACAAACATTGCAGTTAAATCGGTGTATAAACTGCAGTGAAAAAAATGCCTTTAAAGTACTGAGATAATCCATTGTCTGACCATGGGAACATCCACCCTTTCTTCCTGTTTGTCATTGTGTACTGTGTGTTGTTTTTGCTGCCTTTGTTAATCCATTGTATGAGAAGTACAGTAAGAAAGATCTACTGTGTTGTGCTGTACTCTACTCTACCCAAATCCAGCCCACTCTGCTCTACTCCAAGCCACCAAACGTTTATCATATTGTTCCTTGTATTTCCTTCCACTGTACCCATTGCCCTCCTCCATTCCACCACTCCTCTCTCTAATACAGTCTATATATCTTTTCTCTCCATCCCTTCATCCCACTGCTGCTCTACCTTTCAGCTCCAGACTCTGTCTGGTTTTCATCAACTGAACCCGTTGGCACCACATTGACGCCCACCAGGCGAGCTACAAGCTAGCAGCCTGCGGTGGCTGATAACCTGCCCCGAGGCTGCCCCAAGCCCAGTGCCTTTCCCTTTGGATGGAACACACGAGAACAGGCGAGAACAGAATAGAATAGAATAGAATAGAATAGAATAGAATAGAATAGAATAGAATAGAATAGAATAGAGAGCAATTCCAGTTCTCGCCTGTCCCATTTAGTCTTAGTATATCATTAGTCTTGATGAGATATAGTGGCCTAGAATTGGAGGAATAGACTTGTGACTAGGGGATGGGGGAAGGAGTAACAAACAGTGTTGAGGTGCCCTTGAGGAAGGCACTTGACCCCTAACTGCTCCACTGCAGCTGCTCATTGGCCAGCAGCAGAAGACTGTGGAGCAGGTCGCAGATGTGAATATCTGTAACCGTATGAATGTGAAGCAGAGCATTGGTGAAAAAGAGCAAGTGTGCTCAGTCAAGTTTCCCTTGGGAGGAAGCAGGGGGAGGACCCAGGTTCAAGACCAGCAGGCATCTGCCCTGCTTAAGTGTCCTTGAGTAAGACACTGAATCCCTACCAGCGCCATGGGTGCTGTCCCCTGCACTCACATCTCCCTTTGGAGGGGGCAAACAGAAAGAGAATTTCCCACAAGGGTAGTATCACATTATTAACGTATAACTGCAATACATAGCTTCCTTGCCTGTTATGGATGTGGCCTCTTTGCCCAGTATGGTATCCAGGGTGCAGCGGCCTCACGGTGCCCCTGCACCCTGGTGACAGACGAGGAACTGCCAGTTAAGGGTGACAGCCACTGATGATGGCAACAGACAGTACAGCGCCAGGGGGGCTATTTACAGGCTGCACGCCGTCATGGGTGAAGTGGTGATTGAGTGTTGTGGTGTGTCTGTGAGTGTGTGTTTGTCTTTTTGTGTGTGTCTGCGTGTGTGTGTCCGTGCGCAAAGAACAAACAAACCCTGAGGCAGGGTCAGGTATGTTGGAATGAAATTAAAGTTTAAAACAATTGCCTTAAAATAGCCGCAGGCTGCTCTCTGATGTTGCATAAACAAAGACAACCACCATACGCAGACAACTCAAGTGCACATTAATCACTGCAGGTATTTGAAAATATTGCATTTTCGAATCGATTGTTGCCTAGCTCCTCCATATACGTGTCGCTTCACATGACTTTTCACAGTCTTTGTTACTCCACTTAAGGTCTGAGATAGTGATGAACAACCAACAAACTTCCAGAAGCCACTGACAACATAATACAGCCAAAACACTTTCCACACTCCAGCGTCTCTTTAAAATCAATCATCCTCCACAAATCACACTCTCATGGTTTCCCCATCAACCTTGCGTCCAACTATTTGTCATCCTCTCATGCAAAACACTGCACCGTATAACACGACAGACAGATCTCAATAGAAGACAGAGGAACAGACACTGGAGAGTTAGATAAGTACTCTAACAGAGCTGGTGGAACAATAGTGTGGTGTCCAGGATATTGCTCTCTGCCCTCTGCACCTTCACCGGCAAATAGAAAAGGGAGTGAGAGACAGTAAGTGGTTTAAGATGTGTGTGGTGAGATGTGAGAGGAGCACGCATCTGTGTGTGGGCGGGATAGAAAGTGAGTGTGTCCGTGTGTGTGTGTGTGTGTGTTAGGAAGGATGAGTGCATACATCTGTGCTCGTTTAAGCTTCTTTCCATATATCTGTATGTGCAGATGTGCATACGTTCTGAATGTCCAGTTTGTGTTTGTGTATTTCTGTCCGTTTGAATGTGTCTGCCCACACATGTATGCGTGTGTGTGTGTGTGTCTGTGTGTGTGTGTGTGTGAGAGAGCGAGTGGCCTACATTGTGTAGGCTATGCACCAGCTGTGTGGGCCATGTGGAGGAGGATGTATCTGGGGGTCAGGAGCTGGCAGCTGGCAGGGAGGGAGGCAGTCCAGCGCTCTGTCTAGAGGCCCAGACATTAGGAGCTGCTTTAACACTGAGATGGGAACTTGTGTGTGTGTGTGTGTGTGTGTGTGTGTGCATGCATCTGTGAGAGGGCAGTTCTGTGTGTGCTTGTGAGAGAAAGAGAGAGCAAGACAAAGAATGCGAGCAGTGGTGTAAGCATGCATGTCTATCAAATCAGCTAGCACATTAACACATTAACAACAATGAAAACACACACTCCCACCACATCAGAGTGCCTGTGTGTTGACGTAGTTGCCGCACACAGCCGGCACACACACACACCCGACACCCAAACACCGTGTTGAGTTCCGGGCTGGGCGGTCATTAACACCTTTGACAGGCATCTGGTTTTCCTCTGACATCACTGATGGTTTTGACCTCTGGAGCGGCGGGGTCACGGACGGGCCGAAGCCACCGTTGTCCTCACATTCAACTTATCCGATATACAGAATAACAGAATGATGTTGCAATTAATAGTTGGTGAACGTTTCCTCGATTACATGATTTACATACTGTGAAAATCATCTGAAGAAGGCACATTGTCTCGCAAGTCAGCTGCTGTCAAAACATTAATTTAGTATTACAAGCTTTATTAAAGTCTGTAAGTGACCCAAAGATAAACAATGAGTCAACATTTTCATTTGCATAACATTACGTACATCTATAATAGAAAGACATGGTATTTGATACAGCATTTTAGTGTGTCAATATTCATAAACCTTTTACTTCAGTCATACATTCATAAAGTTTTATGAGGATATTCAAAATCAATGATACTACATTAAACACACAGATTAGCTCATAATAGCTTGTGCCATTAACTAAATTGCAGCCATGAAGGGTCAGTTTCTAGTTTCCTTCATGAAGATACAAAAATGTGTTATTAGCTTGTTATAAGAGCTTTCCAATGGCTCAAATGCTATTATACCACATTATTATTCACAGTAACTGTACCCCATAAGCGTTACCCAATATTCAGTATGTTTTAATACCTAACAAACCAAAGGCTCACTCCAATCAAACCTCTAATCATTATTGTCAGTGACTCCCAGAGGTGGATGTAATGTGTCTTGTTCCCTGATAAAGCTCCTGTGTGCTGGCAGGTCTAGAAATATGCCGCAACATCTGTGAAGCTACTCGGGGTCTTAACGTTTCACTCCCCTCCCAGCTAAAGCAAACAAGGGGAAACATATTGGGAAGGAATTAAGGGTAGATTTGAGAGGGGCTGTATTGTTAAGCCTTCACCAGCGACTTGTCTGTTTCAGTCAATGTCTACAGACGGCCTGACCTGGCAACCACTTTATGGACCTGGCAACCCCAGCCAAGATTTGTGAGGTACTGATTGCAAGGCCTGGAGGTTTCATATCTACATCTATACTGTGCTGTGTGTTGAGGGCTTCTCCATCAGGCTGTGTGTGTGTGTGTGTGTGTGTGTGTGTGTGTGTGTGTGAGAGATGGTTGTTAATGGAGAATGAAAAACGGTAGAGAATGAAAAACAGTGGCAAAGAGAGACTGAGTGTAAAAACGTGGTCAACTGAGGTCTTGAGACACAACACACACACATACACACACACACAGCGTACACGCTTCATCACCTTGCCCTAATCTTTGCCTCCTTCATCATGTACACACCAATACAGCCCCCCGCTATACGTCCCAATATAGACACACACACACTCTCAGATACATAAGGGTCTTCCACCACTAGCCCCCCTCGCTCCCAGACACACACACACTGGTAGACAGACGGACACCCGCTCATTTGTTCATTTGCTAGCTGAAAAACCGAACAGATGACGGCTTCTCCTCTCGGCGCGGCGCCGGTAGTGGTGGTGGCGGTGGCGGCGGTTGGCGGCGGTGCGCTCATCATTCCACAAAACCCCAGCCAGATGTCCCCGAGCCTGGGAAGCAGGTGGGCCGGGGCCCCCCTCTGCCGCACCGCGACGGAGCTGGCAGCTCTTCAAACCTGCTGGGTATAACCTTTAATTCACATGCTTTTCCTGGCACGGCGGGCCGAGGGGCTGCCATCTGCCCGGCCTGTTGTGGTATACAGACAGAGAGACAGAGCAAGTGAGAGCGGGAGGCAGAGAGAGAACGCGCACGAGAAAGAGTAGATATGTGTGTGTGTGTGTGTATGTGAGTGTGTGTAGGGGGGGGCAGGGAATGACCGAGTTGCCCAGAGGCCACCGCACACGAGTGCTGCTCTGGTGGTCCATCAATTTTGCCCAGCAGAAGACCTCCTCGGTCCATGAGGCACACACACACACACACACACACACACACACACACACATAATGCTGAAAGCATAAATATTTTTCATAAGACAGACAGCTATATTCAATCCAGAAATTAATATTTACTTAAAGCTAATTATTCACCATCACACATACTAACTTATAATGCCCCACCAGTATCTGGACTGAATAAACATTATGATGGAGTTTAAAATATGCCCCAATAAAATATGCCCCCAATAACGACATACAATGACATATTATTGCATCAAATATCAACACCTTGTGAGTGAATACATTATTGGTGTGTAGCTTCTCCATACAGATGCTCGCCAGATGCAGGGATTTCCACTTGAGTCAAAAACAACTTAGGTTATTTTACAGTACCGCCTTCATCTGTGAGCTAGCAGAACATTTATTGCCTTTCAGTGCACTCCATCATGGAGGAAGGGCTATATGCTGTTTTGTTCAGAACAGATGTCATTAATAATCCCAAACATAATGAAAAACAGCTGATCCCTGAGTCCTAATACAGTCAACAAACATGGCAACACTAACCCTGGAGGTGAGCTGAAAAAACAGGGCTGCATGAGATTTACACACAGGGAAAACCACATTACAATGTTAGGAAATATTGCCAGACCAAATTAACTGATATGATCTTGGGAAGAGTCAAAAAACAAATTGAAAGTGTCTTATCTCTTGATGTGGGGTAAATCTCATGGAATTGTTTTTGCGCATAGTTCCCATTTTGATTTCTCTGCATCCAGGTTGTTAAAATGTTTTGAAATGATACGAAGATGTTTGAATTGACAGGTTTGAGAAATAATGGACCATTTTATTATGAATGGAAACACTACAGTTAAGGCTCAAATTATGTTTGGGAAGGGATTAATGAAACCAAATCAAGTGCTGGACATGAAACAGAATAGTTACTGGTAAAACTTTTTAGATACCTATAATTGAATTCTTGACACAAAAAAGAATATAAGTATAAATAATATAATATATACAACCTGTACTGTCTTGAAGCATGGCTGCACACAAAAATGTAATTTACAGCATCTGAACACCACTCATCTGAAAATTATACACCACTTTACACCATGCCACCCATAAAACAGTCCACTGCCTATGACATTATCCCCATCAATTGTAGTGATAGTAATACTAAAAATATAAGATAATAAGAAGATAATATAATTGATCATTGAATGAGATTAAGATGTTGTTGCATGCATCATCATAGATTTCTACTTATGCATGGTGGCATATTGCCGTTTGAATATGCAAATCCATGTCTGGGTGTGATCTTGCACAAGACAGTTTAAACTAATTCTTGTCCCTTCCCTGCTCCTTACAGCTTCAGAGGAAAACGGAGATAAAGAGAGTGTGTGTCAGAGGAGCGGAGAAAGAGAGGAGGAAAAATAGAGTGAGTCAGATGCAGGGAATTAAATAAAGAGAAAGAATGATAAAGGCAGAGTGAAAGAGAGAATCAGAGTGTGGGGGGGGGGGTAATCAGACTGAGAGAGAGGAAAAGAGGGAACAGAGAAGATGGATGGTGAGCAATACACAGCACAAGCGAGAGATAATGAATAGTAAGAAAACGCCAGATATAGAAAAAGAGGGAGAAATGGAGAGAATAGTGAGAGAGCAAGAGAGGGGTGCTGCAGAGAGGCAGCCACAGGCCTGCTGTGCGGTGCATGGCGGAGGCTCATCATTCAGCTAATTATGATCAGGCTTTTCCCTGCAGGCACAGCAGCGCTGGAAATGGAAAGTCTTTGTTCTCCCACACCCCGATGGAAGCGATGGGGCATGGCGCCATGCAGATGAGATGTGTGTGTACATACATACACACACACACACACACACACAAACACAAGCAAGTGTGCAGCCTCATTAACACTAGAACATGCACGCACTGTGCTTACTCCCACACATACATACATACATTCTTGTGTACAGAGCTGAGAACACACACACAAACACGCACAATCACCATTCACACAGCACTTCTCTCTTAATGCGTGTTGCCAGCCGTTTATACACACCCCCCACATACACACACACACACACACACACACACACACGCACACACACACACACACACCTCCCTCCCACCCTCACTCATAATCATAATCATGCAGTGCCACACAAGTGTACACACATGAATAAATATGGACACAAGGGAGTGCACACACACACGTACACACACACACACAAAAGTGTACACAGACATATTAGATTCACCTTTTCAATAAAAATGCATACATAGGAACAGTACGATGATTGCTACATCGTTTATATCAATTGAGTGTCCCTATTGAGCAAAGTCATCCATCTCTATTATAGAACCACGTAGACTTCCTATGGAAAGACCACATGCTCCACTCGTCAACACAGGCAGCAGCACAACAGACACCATACATTACATTCCACATACTGCACAAATTCCCTTCCAATTTTTGTCTCAATGAAGGTATACTGCTGCTGGGTTATTCAAAGGGTTCAGTTTGCTGAACTTGAAATCACCACTCCATATAATCCTTAAAGTCGAGATGAAACGGCATTTCGAGAGTATCTAACTTCCGTATCGTGACGTATTTCCGAGTGAAACAGGAAAGACAGGCGGGACATAACGTTGGGAGGAATTTGATTTGAACGTTGAAAAGTGGGTGTGTCATAACACCCGAAGACACACCGAAGTACCATGCTGTTGCTAGCTAGCTAACTAATGAATCTTAGCCTCTTAGCTCTGTGCGCTAAAAGTTGAAGATTGATTGATGGGTGGATGTCATGATATTATTGGTTGAAATTAGTTACGGGCATGCTTACGTAAGCACACGGCATATTTTGTTTTACAGGAAGAAAACATGATTGAATTTTGATATAAGAATACAATGAAATTGATTTTTGGTATTTTTTTTGGCATATATTGTTAAATAGGTGCACAGTATGACCGGGGATGTGATCTAAAAGGGTTAAAAAGGCATTTTTCATTTCATCTCGTCTTTAACACAAGCTGAGGCAAAGGAGGGTCCTGCTGAAGTGTTTCCCCCATTTAGAGGGTTTCAAGATCCCCTCAGAGCGTTCTACCACTGGCATAATAGTCTCAATGTAGACACAGCAAGTTAATTGAAAGTTCATTCTAGGACACCTCAAGAATTACAAACGCTCAACACCTTTTTCAAATAGTTTTATAAAAATGCGGTGTTGGTGCTTTCATGCAAAAGGAAACACTGTGTCTGTGCACTATTTATTCTTGAAGTCTAACATTACAACCCCCAGACAGGGAGAAACATCTCTTGGCATGGCTCTGCACCACTCTCCTCCTCTCCACTCTTGTTTACAGTACAAACACATCTGCCTTTCACGCATGAGTGGCTCCTCAGAACGGTGCAACGTTAAACGATGTCCCCCTGCTCCCAGATAGAGGTGTGCATCGCACAATAATGTTCCCAAAGCTGAAAGGACTTGGCGAAAACACACAGGTTGTTTTAATGAGCCGCTTATTATTGGGAGGGAGCCTGATTGATGGTGCGTCCAATAGACATGCATAGACACGTAGATCCAGCCAACATTTCTGCAGTATATATATATACCTGTATATATATAATAGATGCATGGCAAGGATATCCAAAAGATACCCGTCTCCCAGATACAGCGATCGCCAAGACTAGCAAACCACAGTAAATTTGCTCCAAAATGCACATAAACTTCATTCCATACAAAAGAGAAGAGTTTTTACTTAAAAAATCATGAATGATGCATAGCACTACATGACATTCCCTCTCACCTTTTTAATAATTCTAGCTGCCCAGACTCCCATTACAGCTGAACCAATATGCCACAGAATGGGACACGTCTGAGAGAAGTCTTGATGGGGAAAATGATGTGCCATTACCAGGTGAATGCCTTTCGCGTAATTGTTGTGTACTGCACTTGGTTACAAGCCATTATATAAATGCCCCTTCACACTGTGCGTGCATATTGACGCAGCTATACAGGCATATTAATTCACTGCAAATGGTTTTGTTGATGGACAGATGATGAGCTTTAAGTTTTATCCTGCAGGGAAGCGATGATGGTGATATGTACAAATGTTGACTCATTCTGTCTGCACTCATTTTAAGTCACTGTGGATAGTGTCGGCTAAACAACTAAATTAATATCTGCTTAAATGATGCAAAGTGCTGAAAAATATGAAGTGACAGCAAAAATGTCATGGTCATCAGCTGCATAATGAAACAGTTAAATTAATTGAAGGAGCACACCAATGCATGCCATGCCATGTAGGTTAATAACATTATTGCGTGCAGCACAAATCTGAGTGGTGTCCTCCAGATATTTCTAGCAGTCTATTAGCAGATATTCCACAAAAGGCGATAGCAAACGCCTTTCCCGTGTCTTCTGTTCAATTTGTTTGGCCATGATGTGTGTGCAAATGATTTCTCTGTCAACCTTGAAGCGTTGCGGTTGACATCATGTTCGGGGCTGGTGGTTTGCATCAGAAAAGAACATCTTGTGCCAAGCGTTCATTTGTTATGGAAAAGATAAGAGCACATGAAAGTGTACAGAGGACGACGCAAATAAAAAAGTTCAATACTATTTCACTGAATTATCTAAATCAGAAGTCTTAAAGAATTTCATTCTAGTACAGAGACAGAATTACTTCTTAAAGTAATAATGCAGAAAAGGAGCACTGGCTCCCATGTAGCACCACTTTTACCCAAATACTGATTAGGGGTCCAAGCTTTGCAGGTGCTGGAACCATATTGTTCTTGTTAGGGTTTTTCTTCTGCATCTTATTTTTCTGCCTTAAAACAATTTGGAGTTCAGAGACTGTAAGTCCCAGAGCAACCATATTTGGTGGATAGGTTTCAAATCTCCGTCACTACTCAGCCAGAAAGAAAATTAAGATTAGACTTTCTATGAGGGCCATGTCTATGATGCATTACAAGCACATTTATAACACGTTATAATGCATTTATATTGCATATATTTATATTGATTTCATCAGATTGAGGATATTTTTTCCCCTTGATCAAATTGATTGCCTGAGCTCTTGATATGAGGACTCACCGTGTTTTCAAGCTGCGAGCAACTTGGCTGATGGATCTATCCATCTCTATTCTGACCAACTGTGGGCGGTGCGAGAGGCTCCAATCACACCTATGTAGTGATCTCATGCAGATACAAAGTTCTGAACAAGCAAATCATGTATTGCCTTTCATGACATTACATAACATTATCATTTCTGATGAGTTAACATACCTAGCAAGCAAGCGCTAAGGTAGTATTAATCGAAAATTAAAAGAAAAAAGAATTAACAGAAAAAGATGAGATTAGTGAGTTAGAATTAGATTAATGAGTTTATTTCTGTAGTCTTTCAAATTTTCAAAGTTGTAGGAAACTGGGAAGCTTTGAAGGGCTGTAATCAACTTCTCATACGTTTTGCACTTGCCAGGTGGAACTACTGTTCATGAAACAAAATCACATTTGTAGGGAAACAGGGAAGCACGGAAATCTGATTGGCTGTTGGCGGGCGATGACCGCTAAAAGTTTTCTCAGTCGACAAACTTGTTGACCATCCACACATCGGCCGAGTTTCCCTGGTCGCTCAGCTCTATAGGAATACCTACAAACATCAATGCATTTTAAAGCTGTAATAATTTAAACTACATACATCGTTTATCAACACAATATTTTGAATGGCAGCAGGATCTAGCAGTTGCAAAGAAAATATTTTCCCACAGCAAGACCTACACATTCAGTCTCTGTGTGTAGCTGATATGCTCATCCTGTATTGTGGCTTTAACAATTTCACAAAATCAACACACATTCATCAAATGCCAAATGTGGGATAACAACACCTCCTTATGCTTCCACAAAAACAAACACAGGTGTAAACTTGAGTCTAAAGAGCTAAATTTCCTTGCAAGGTACTGTCAACAATTCACACAGCCAACAGTGTGTTTCTGTGCCATTCGGCCATGCTCAGTCTGTGAGTCAATACTCTGAACCACAACAGCCAAACCAAAGGCACATTCAAGAGCAACACTATGAAGTTAAGCATCTCTTTGAGTTCATTTCGAAGAGAACCATGGCATGCTGGGAAGACTGCCATTGTGGTGGAGCGTATAGGCTCTGTTTTGGGAGACTGCAGCAGAAAGGGGCATTGTCTATGTGTGTGTGTATGTATGTGTGTGTGTGTGTGTGTGTACATGTGTGCGATGTGGGAGAGTGAGAGGATTAAGTGTTGAATAGAGTGGGCACCAGGTTTATAGAGTGTGATGACTAGGTCAGATACAAACACACAGACTCTCTCTCTCTCTCTCTCTCTCTCTCTCTCTCTCTCTCTCTCTCTCTCTAACTCTCTACCTCCTTCTCACTTTCTCCCTCCTTCTTCGAACTGTTTTCAAGCATCCAGATGCCTGGCAGAGAAGGCCAGAGGCAAGTAGGGAAGGCTGGACAGCCAAGCTGCAAGGCAACCACCCAGCAAGCCACCTGACCAACCAGCCACCCGGTCAAGCAGCCGACCAGGGAGCCATCCAACCAGTCAGCCAGCCAGTCAGCCAGTCAATGCAGGCGAGTGTCTCCCTCATGCTGCCAGTTCCCTGTTTTCTCCCAGCAGCTCCAGTGTGGGATTGTTTACAGCTCTTTTTATAGTCCAGTGAATAAGCCCTTATTTTCTCCCAATCTACTCCTGCTGGGAGAGCCAGCCCAGACAGTGGGAAGTGGCCCTGGGAAGTCGTAATTATATTTGGCAATGTGCACAGAGCCAAACACACACACACACACACACACACACACACACGCACACACACACCAACACACACACACAAGTGTTTAAACACAATCACATGCACGTACGCAAACCGGCATGTGAAAGACAGTGCGCACACACACACACACACACACACACACACACACAGCGGAAAGTGTTTGTGTGTGGTTAATACGCATCAGCACACATGCAGGATTGCACATACACCTGAATTTATACCCTTGTAAAAAATACACACACAAACACACAACTACATACCCCCTCCCACGCTCCCCCACAAAAAACCAGCATGCATATCCCTAAATGTGCTGAGACTCCTCCGCAGCCCTATAGCCTCGCTTGAACCCGCCTCTCTCTGCCTGAAACATATGTTTAACAAGCACTCCAGCCCATTTGGCTGACTCCCTCCAAGACGTGAAGAGACTCAGAGGGCTATAGTGAAAGATCATGGGATGCGTGAGGACTGCATATCTATTGCCTGATTTGGCGTATTGCCTTCCCACGAACCAATTGCTTCACAGCGAGTCCACCAATTAGAGTCACTCTTCCGTCAAGTCCCTCAAAAACAGCTTGGTTTCTTCAACTTTCTGGAGTTTTCTGCAGGTGTCTCAATAGAATCACCTGGTGCTCTTGGAAAATAAAATTATGGTTTATGTTGGGTATCATATATTTTGTCCAGAGAATCTACACTTAAAGCAGTGAAGCTGAAGGAGTATTGCAATACAATAAATCTGTGAGCTAAAATGACCTGTGATCATCTGCAAATGGGCAGAGAGTAACTGACAATACATCTATCCTGCATCCTGCATTAAAGGATAATTCCAGCGTGATTTGAGGTTTTGCTCTTTTTTTTTTTACATTTTCCATGCCTTTAATGTTAATTGTGACGGTTTTTACATGCATGTGCCACAGTTAAAGATATTTTTAAGAGTCTTCTAATTCAGTCGGTAAAGGAAATCCACCAGTGTGAATGAGAAGCCGCCAGCTGCGTTTTGAAAAGTTGCATCAGAACAGTAAAATCAGGCAATAAACATTTACACTGGGAAATAAGTTCTGTTCACTGCTTCATATTAATGAGCGCATTCGGGAATCCGGTCTCAGCTTGTAAACAAGAAGAGGCAAGATACCGCTTCCGGGTTGCTACGTGTCCGATTTCCACGTTCTCCTGGCCAAAATAAATCTTTCAACTAATAGCTAATGTTCTCTGTTCTACATACATGTTCTACATTAGGACTCGCCGTCTGTCAGTCACAACCCATTCTAGCCAACAGACAAACCAAAGCAAGACGCTTCTGTCAGCTATAGTCCGGAAAATTAAATAAAGCTAGACTTTACACAATTATTGCTTAAAATTGCCACCCTCTTCTTTACTGGGAGTAAGTCGTAATATTTAGACAGTATTTATTTAAAAATATTGACTTTGAAAAACAACTAGGGAAAAATAGCAAATATCTGTAATAAAAGCACAAGAAAACAATCTACAGTGATGTAAAACAGTAAAGGCAAAAACTCCAATGATGCTGGAATTGTCCTTTAATGTTGCAGCAGCCTTACAGCCTGTGCTATCTCAAATATAGGAAAGTGCAGTTGCTTGACAGGTTATTTTTTCCTTGTGATGGCTGAAAGGACGAAACTTGATCTCTACAAACAATTCCTCCTGGGGTGGAGCAACAGTGTGACAGTAATGCACTAGTGCATGCAGTTAAAAAAGGGACTTTACTATGATGGCTACACCTGTACATAAGCTCCCACAGAACCTGTGTTACTGTGATGGGAGATTAAACTGATTTGTCAGAAGTCGTGCGGGTGTCAAACGCTTGAGTGAGGCTCATAGTGAAATAATGGGAACAGCGGGTGGAATCGTTTTGCCTTTTTCTCCACCGGCAGTTCCAGGGGTCCTCTTAAGTGCTCTTTGTGTCTGTGCAACTTGTGTGAACGTGGCGTAATCCACTTCTATTCACACATGCAATTCAGCCTTTCAGAGTAACAACATTAAATGAGATGAATAGGCCATCAATTGCGACACAGAAAATTTGCGGCGGAGGGCAGCGCACAGCTCCAGTTGAAAATTGTTCTGCTGCTGCAATTGGGTCAAAATGGATTATATTCTCCCGCTACCTCTCTCTCATCCCTACTTTTCACTTGTATTTTTTTTTAACAAAGAGGCTTCGGTTAACATTAAGCCATAATAAACACAATCCTACGAGGAACAAATTCACAGAACCTTTTCATATTCAGCTGATGCTGATCATGGCACAATAGCTATGGGGGGAGGTTGAATGGGAGGGAGGATCATGGCTCTGCAAAGAAACCATTGGAGCTCCACAGGAATCCCATTTATCTGTGTGTGTTACTTGAATGCTGTTATCATAGCAATGTCTGCCTCTACAAATGTGAGTTAACATGGCCAACCAAGCTTGATTTTTTCCGCTATACTGTAAATGCCTCGACAACAGGTCATGGTGGTGAATAATAGAGAACAATACAGTATCAGTAACTGCCTCTGCAAAAGCAATCTGCTTCCCGAGTTAATTAAGTGGACCTTTTTATGCACAACATAACCACTACAACAACAGGTCACTGTAGCACAAAGTATTACTCATGGTGGATCATAAACAGCGTTTATGCAGCTGTGTATACCAATAGTTTAGGTTTCTACACGATTTATAGCTTTACCTGTTTATATGCGTATAAATAATCATTATAAATAACAGCACTCGCTTCACACAGCTCTCACATTTGAGTGCAGCTAAACTGTCTTAATCAAGGGAGACAACCATGAGAAACACGTATGAAAACACCCACTGTCTGCTTTTTCTGTTTTCTCTACCACTGCTCTTGCCAAGATTGCCAGTTAGCATCAATCAAAGCAACAAAGGGTCAAGCTAATTGGAATCCCATCTGTGTCAATTGATTAATGGCTGATTGCAGTGCGATGTGGATGGATTGTACATGGCATGGTCAGCTTGGCAGCTCCTCTGTATATCTCTATCAAACCCTGCAATATAGTGTACCTGAGGCCATGCACTGCAAAAAATGTCTATATTAGCAAACTAGACTAGCAACTTAGACTCAAATTGAGTGTTAAAATATTGTTTTCCTTAAAACAAAGGAAGAAATCTGCCAATAGAGACAGAGATAGTTCCATTTGTTTCCAGTTCAATTCCACTTTCGGAATTTTCTAGAAACAAGTGTCAATATCTTTAAACAAAGCAGAATAAGTCAAGCTGAACCAAACTGATTTGCAATGGAAACAAGTGAAATTATCTCACATCTCGCCACTGGAAGATTGTTTCACTTATTAAAAGAAAAATATGGTCACTCCTAGATTAAATTATAACAAGATGGATATTTTCTGCAGTGTACTGACCACAATAAATATTTGAGTGATATGTGACTGAGCACTGAGACTTGAACAGATTTGACAGCTTCCTTAGCTAATCAAATCTGGGTTTACAGTCTAATAGCACTATATGTATTAAGTATTAAGTTCAATAAGGCGATACAAGACAATGAGGCACAATCCTCTGACGTCACACAATTGTTTGGAAAGTGTACTATTTTCAAACCTGTAACCTCAAGCATTACACTTGGAAACGCTTTTGGAAAATATGACATGTTATTGTAAATGGTTACATTAGTAACTTTATAGGCCAAGTGCAGAGTTTTCTGTCACATCAAAACAATGTGATTTAAAAAACAAAATTAGATCAATTGTGTTTCAGATCAAATTATGACAAAGACTGCACTGGTAATTTTATACAGTGAGAGTGACACTACAAAGATGGCAATGATAAAAAAAAAGCCAAACCTGCAAATTAGCAGCGCATGCTAATTAGAATATTCCTCCATATGCTCTGATATTAACATTTATTTGCTGTTCTGCATCTCATTATCATCTATGACAGAAAGACATTAATAGAGAAAAGTAATTCAGGAAAGGGGACAAAACAAAAGTAGAGAATAACATGAAGTCTTGAGTTTCTAACAAAAAATAAAAATGAAAGACTTGCATATTAAAGCACCCACACACACAAACTGGAAATGCTGTGTTGTTATTACAAGGCAAATGGCGAAAATGGCTTGAGGAAAGGTGAACAAGACAGAGGGGGGAGAAAAGACAGAGAGAGAGAGAGAGAGAGAAAGAGAGAGAGAGAGAGAGAGAGAGAGAGAGAGAGAGAGAGAGAGAGAGAGAGAGAGAGAGAGAGAGAACAAAAGCATTAGCTAGTAAAATCAAGCAAAACAGGAAGCTGGAAGAGACAGAGGAGAGAAGAGGGAAGCTGAAAGGTGAGACAGATGAGGGAATGGGGAGGGACGGGGTGTGTGGGAGACAAAGGAGGGGGAGATGGATGAGCTCACCCCAGGTTGGAGGGTGAGTCAGGGGGCAAGTATGCAGGGGATGCTCCCTGATTCACCCTGGTACTGGCTAGTGACGAGGCCTGGGATCCGTCTGACTCACCCCCATTTTTACACTATCTGTGGCTGAGGGAGGAGAGGTTAGGTTAGGGCTAGGTGTGTGTGTGTGTGTGTGTGTGTGTGTGTGTGTGTGTGAGAGAGAGAGAGAGAAGGGGAGGGAATGCAGTATGATGGCAGATAGGGTATACAGTGTGTATGTGTGTTGGGGGGTAGAGGGACAACCTGGTAAACTCCCCAGTGAACCAGTACGAGCTTGAATTCACCTCACCAGACAGACAGACCACAAGCCTCTGCTTTAATGGGTCACAGGTGGCAGATAGACACGCGCATACACGCACACACACACACACACCAGCCAGGTCTATTTAGACAAGCACTCAACACCTGTAAATGATTTCCAGGGACCTCTTCGCTCTGTCTGTGTCACACTGGTCAAGGTGATGGAATGATGAGGACGAGGTGTAAGGAAGGCCAGTTATAGCTGAGCTTGTGGGAGTTTACCGAGCGCTACATTTCAGCTTCAATCTTAAGAAAACACGGGGTTGTTAGCTTTCACACAGAGATCTTAAAAACTCCTTAAGATCTCTATAGGCGGGAGAGAAGAGGCAGCGACATACCAGGAAACAAAAGCTGCGAGTTTGATTCGAGGACAACATTGTGAGTGCTGAGCCGCCACGACTCCGCAGCACATCACTTGAGAGGGAGCTTTCTGCATTTACAGCATTAATAGACTTGGAAAAGTGCCGACAGATAATAGTTATAGCCGACTACCTAGATAATAATAATAATGATCAACGTCCTCATGGCACTTTTCAAAACACAGTTACAAAGCACTTTACAAGAGAATAAATAAAAACAAGAAAAAAGGGGAAAAAAGGAATGTAAGCTAGGCAAGACACAAAAGGATACAGTAAAAAGGTTGGTCAATACAAAAGATCATTTCACAAAAGCAAGACTACAAAGTGATTTTTAAGAAGTGATTTAAAAGCCGATTGTTCCAAAGTCTTGGAGCACTGAAGCACTGATGACAAAGACTCGCAAGTATGCTCAGAGTGATGAAGCTAAACCTCCAGATTCTTTGAAAATATACTTAGAGCTGCAAGATGCAACTTTTTTTTACGTTAAAATAACAAATAAATAGGATATGCCATACATTATCAGTCTGTGACCCTGTACATGCCTAAATCCCCCCGTATGTTCGGTGATGTTTGGGCAGTTTTTGGGCATCTAGCGTTCTGCTGTGTGCTCAGCCAGCAGTGAGCAGGATGTGGTTATCAAGTGCAGGGACATCATAGCAACAACAACAATGGCGGGAAGCAGCAAGAGACGAAAGCAGCAGAAAAGACCTGTTCAAACACACAGTGAACATTGGTGTTGCTGGGGTTTTTTGTGTTGCAGATTGTCTGGATTCAAGCTGTTCTGAAGCTGAGATGGACACTGGTTCAGCTCAACAGCCAGCCATAGGGTTGTGTGTGTAAGTAATGAGACGGCCACAGGTGTGTATTCTCTAATCCATCATTAAAAGCAGGTCTGGTACCACACACACACACACACACACACACACACACACAGTGTTCTCAGACCTGTATCAAATTTAATGGCACATACCCACTGTGGTATAGGAGTTGTTCTTTAGAAAAGGTGGTATTAGGCGCCTGCCTGTGTAAATAGCACCATAGCTTTCTGTCGCGCGTGTGTGTGTGTGTGTGTGTGTGTGTGTGTGTGAGAGAGAGAGAGAGAGAGAGAGAGTGTTATGGGAGGATATTTAGAATGCAAATATCACAGGAAGTTTTTTTTTTCCTTTGGAGAGTGGACACCTGTGCAAACTGCCATGTCACTTAATGTGCCACTGTGTGTGTGTGTGTGTGTGTGTGTGTGTGTGTGTGTGTGTGTGTGTGTGTGTGTATGCTCAGCCCAGACAGCCGCCTGTCAGGTGATGTTGATTCTGTGACAACTTTTTTATACACAAATACTTCAAGGCACATCTTGATGATATTAGCAGCTTTTTAGGGTTGAGTTCCACTGGGGCCCTAGGTGTTCTGCCAGTAATTGACAACGCTATTTCTGAATTTTAAATCTCAAACGTCTTGAAGTGGATAATCTCCAAAGGATGATAATTAACTGTTTTTGCTATTAATATAAATTTTGCTCCTCTAAAAGGATACTGTTTTTCCTTGTTGAGGCAGTTTTTAAACCAAAGCCTTACAAAAGTGCCTGGCAAGCCATAAAGAAACATAATGCATTACAGTATAGTACAGTATAGTTTAGTATACTGAGTAGACTAAAGACACAAAAATACTTAAATACTCCTAATTTGCTCGTAATATCTAATGGATGCATGGCAGACAGATTAGAAAATTACAGGAAAGTATTTGAAAGTCAATATTATCTGTACTTTTAAAATTCACTTTTCAACTTGTATTATCTGAATTGTTCCTGGTTGTAACCCTGACCCATCAGGTCTGCAATGAACCTCCTCCATGTTGACTATATTGCATCATTCATCATTGCGGCCAGTGGTCGTGTGACAAGAGAAACAGCAGGACATCAGACTGACGCATCATGTGACTGAATGTAAAGTCAAACACTCATCCAGGCACTGCAACATCCAGCAGCTGGCTGCAATGAAAACAACTTTGAACACTGACCATTACCCATTGTCTCACACATGCTACCCTTTGATGGAGGATTTTCTGCCCCCATACATCTAGAATGACAGAGGCGGAGAGATAAAAATTGAAACCAGAGAGAAGTTCTTTCTGAATGGAACTCTTTCTTCCTTCAAACTCTCTCTGACTGAATGATATCTGCTCTGACCTCTAGTGACCTCTGGCTTCAGGGGACAAGGCAGAAAAGAATGAGGGAGAGAGTGGACAGTGGTGTGCAAATAGAGAGGGCAGTGTGTGCGTTTGAGAGACAGAGAGAGAGAAGAGGGAACAGGGAGAAAGAGAGAGCATGTGCGCTGGTGTCTGCTCTCCTTTTGCCCCTAGGGTACGACTCTGGTGGCTCTCCCTCCTCTAAATCAAGGAGGACAGGGCACAACCATGATCTTTGACAGCCATTAATGACCCTCTTACCACCTTGAACACGTTCCAGGGTGCTGCTCTGTCTTTCTTCTGCTCTGTCAGGGAGGCTTGCATGGGCTGGTTCTCATGCCCCGGCTAGTGGAAGCGTTCCCTAAGGACCTCCGGGAGATCACCTCGGTCGAGAAACCTCGCTCAGGTAAAGGACAAGAGGGAGAGTGAAGCTTGTTTTACAGTTTTACAGGCATGTGCAGGTAGACACTGAGTAAATCTGACCAGTACACACAAACATACTGAAAATACTCGTGTAAACTCGGACTGGTACATAAGGCTGATGTGCACACAAACACAAGCCCTCCCCTGCAAGACTCGGAGTGTGTTCTGGCTCGTTACCCCTGTGTCATGTGGTATCTTGTTTGGGTGTGCTTCACCCAGAAAGAGGGAACAAGTGAACAAGATAGAGAGATGAACAGAAAGATTGATGGCCTCCATCTTCTTGGACAATGTATCATCTGCCATCCTCACTGTTGCCAAAACACAGCGACTGCTGCTTCAGCCCGTTAAAAAGTCACTGCTAATGATGCGGGTTACACCGCTAATGTAACTAATGTGTTGTTCCTAAAGGGTCCTAAAGAGTATCCTGCCCAGGTCAGACCAATGCCTGTAAAACCTTTTTTTTGTGTAGTGGCAGACTGGCTGTTTCCACTTTGCAACTGTTCAGCATCGGATTTTAGGGTTAGGTTTAAGAAAAAAACATCATAAATTGAAACTCAAGTCAATTTATGTGTTACCTCCAGCTTCAAAGTGGTCCTTTGTTGACAAGAGTTAAGTACTTTACTGAACTACTTCTGGTGGGTGCATAGGTTAATAATATACTTCTACAAACCATTGTCCTATAAAACAGTTTTTTTTTTAAGCTATAATGGAAACAAAGCTACTAATGTATCACTTAGATGGAAGAGTTTCCCCTCTGAACTGAACTTTTTCTAGGCTAGGTACTGATTGGAGGGGCTGATTCTTGAGAGAGGAAACCACTATGCTTCTTGAATGTACCCATCCATACATGACCAGTCTCTGGAACAGTGCTTCACAGAGAGGGAGGGAGGGGGAGAGAGAGAGAGAGAGAGAGAGAGAGAGAGTCGAGATCTCCTTTCTTAGCAAAGTAAACCCACAACCTGTTGGTTTTATTCCCTCAGGTAATCCCACGCTCACTGGTGCATGGCCAAGCGCACCATTGTGGGAAACACAGCAAATCTGCTCTGTTTCTTGGAGGTCTCTCTTTGCTCACTGGGTATCACTTTGTCTTTTCCGCACATACCGAAGGTCAATGTGTGGAGTGAGATGAGCCCGGGCAAGGATATTTGAAAATGGTGTCAAATATTTGAACTACTTCAGGTACACCTGATTTATCTTCTGAGACACTTGAAACGTCTCAGAAGTAGACACATCAGCTCCAGTAATGTGTTCCTTGTTTTTTTGGCCTATTCAAAATGCAGTCATCTCTATTGACCAGGTCTAAGGGTAAGAGATGGTCGAGTGTTGACACACTGTATAGTGAATGTGGCTTGGAAAGGTATGCTTTACCGGATGCTAATCTAAACAGACAAGCCTTGCCCAAGGCTTGTATTAGCCACTGGAGCTACTTCACTGAAATTTAACTCAGTAAGCCAAGATAGCTTTTGCTGGCTTGATAAACCGCTCTCGAAAGGCAAAACAAATGCATGCCCAACACGTTCAGCCTTAGAGAATTCAACAGAAGTACCCATTAGTTACTAGCTTAATGTGCTAACAGAGTCTTCAGTGCTATCCCTTTCCATATATCTGCCACGTACAAGAGGTCTGGTTCTCAGGTGAGTCAGTCTCAAGTGGGTCCAAGTTGGATGGTTTACTCAGGGTGTTGACTCTCCTGGGAACTGAAGGATAGGATGTCAGCTGCTGCTTCCTGCTTTAGCCAGTAACAGGAACTGGCTGTGTTCCAGTGTGTGTGTGTGTGTATGTGTGTGTGTGTGTGTGTGTGTGTGTGTGTGTGGCTGTCAGACAGAGGACTGGGCAACAAGCCCAGGTGCAGCCGAGCCCAGGTGTTCCTCTATGAAGAACACAATGAGTGTGTGCAAACACGGAGGGACGGACAGGCAAATGGAGAGGGATTGGTATCAGAGAGCACACCTGTTGAGCACCTGCCCTATCCAGTCATGACACACTGGTTAGACACGGCAGTTGCAAACACACACACACTCCTACACACACACACACACACACACACACACACACTCACCCCCACACACGTAATCACCCAAACTTGCACATGCACATTTCTTTCATATCACAGATAACGTATAGCCAAAAGATAATCAAAAGCATCTGTGTTATCAATCAACAATACTAGTAAGTCATAGAGTCATAAGGCATCCTGTGTTCACATAAATTCCCAGAAACCTCAAAATTTCCAACTCTTTAAAACTTCCCCAGCACTTTCTGTCTGCCCTCTGTCGTCTAAAAGTATATCATCTTTGTCTCCTCCCCTGCTGTGTTCCCCAGTCTCTGTGTCATTAAGCAGCGCATCAGGGATTAAGAAGGCGATGGGAGGATGTGATTCGCAGCAGAATCCGCTAAGTCTGGCATTACCACACACCTCACAAAGCACGGGGGAGTTTCTAATCCACCACACAGCACAATCCTGCTAATGCATTCATATCAGACGCACAGGCAACAGAGGTGGGCCGAGAATTATACATGAAAATATTACTGTCAAGTTCAGTGTTGATGTGGTCATGTTTGTTTCTCTAGTTGAAATCTATAGATTTATTTGGCTGGTGGGTAGGGAGGTAGATCATTTGTAAGACAAAGATCTGTATGAAAAACAAAGATAAAAAGAAAATAATGAGGTTAATAAAAAGATAGAGATAACATTTTACAGAGCATTAAGTGATAAACATATGTCCTCTACAAGTTGGTTATATATGCAGTGAGGATGCATGCTTCTAAGTTTTTAACTCTCAAATTGAAATCCAATGTCATAACATTAGACCATAATAAAACAGATCATATTATTTACATCAATATATCTCAGAATAGCAGTGACTGACAACCATATATGTATATTGCACACAACAGTATTCTCCATTGCTCGTTTAATAATAATCTCCATAACATAATATAGAAGTTGAAAAGTTGCGGTATATTATCACTATTTGATAAGTCAAGTCCTATAAAAATGCATCAGCGCCACTCAGTATCAAAGAGAAATTTCAGTCCGGTAACGTCTCGGGACACACTGTCCCTCTGACCAGCGGTGTGTACATCAAAGCACCACACACTATAGAAACCTAGTTATTTTTATCATAAAACAACGGCAGAGTTGGAGAAGCAGTGACAGAAATGTAGCAAAGCGGGGAAGCAATGAGTGGGAGGAAAAAGGGAAGGTGGAGAGAGAGATAGAGAGAGAGAGAGAGAGGGAGGAGACATTATGTGTGAGACTAGCAGTACTTTGTGACATGCATCATCAGTCCTGTCTTCTCACTATATCTCCCTAATGGGAGCACCGCAGTGTGTGTGTGTGTGTGTGTGTGTGTGTGTGTGATAGGGACTGATGAGCCTCCCTGTCAGAGTGACTTACAGAGAGATGGTGTGTGTGTGTGTGTGTGTGTGTGTGTGTGTGAGAGAGAGAGAGAGAGTGTGTGTGTGTGTGTGTGTGTGTGTGTGTGTGTGTGATAGAGATAGGGACTAAATGAGCTCCTGGCGGGACTGACCCTCCTCACTTCTCACCGGTCCGTCAGAGAGACTGAGCGCTCCACTGGAGCATGGCTACAGGCACGGCGCTGAATACTGAAAACACAGACACACACAGACATACACACTCCGCAGAAAGGCAGGTGCACAAGCCTGTGTATCATAAACACAGGTTTATTGCGTGTACTCTCTCTCTCACACACACACAGACAGACAGAAAACACAGCACCAAAATACTGAGGCAAACGCCTTCTCAGAAACTACTGCAAGCTCTCTCACCACGACTTGCACAAACAAAAGGTAATGTATTATACCATTACACAAAAAATACACTGAGGTCAACGTGCAATTATTTTCACATAACGTCATGGAATGGATGGAAAACATGAGAGACTGCATGTGTTTGTTTATGTCAAAAGCAGATACCATGCAGCAGGAACCAAAGCCAAGCCTAGCATGTACTTAGTGTGTTTTCCCTACAGGCATTTGACCAACAGTCATAATTATGATTCATGTCTCAGTAAACAGCCGTACATGTATGAGAATGTTTCTTACTGCCTAATATCAGGGTGTGGGAAAATACAGCAACATTACATATTGTGTGTGTGGGTGTGTTGGTGTGTGTGTGTGTGACTTTGGGCCTTAGTATAATTACTCTTGGTGACATACCTCACATGACTAATGAGTAGGATTTGGGCGCACGGCGGCTAGCTCATTTGTCACAGGGTGGTAGGTAAGGCTTCAGTGCCTTCAACTCCAATGGAACGCTGTTAAGGTCACGCTAAACGCTAATACAATGCTAGCGCTTGATTAATTTCTTGTGTTTGACGCGCTGCGAATAGAAGTCAATGGATCACCGTCAATTAGCAGAGATGTGTGAAATGATGTGTACTGAGGTCACGACACCTTTTGTTGATGCTGTGGATTACTGTATGGTTGGAGCACTGCGCTTCAAGGTTGGGCTGAATGAAATCAATTTGCACACAGAATGTCTTCATAGACAATTATTGGAGTGGCATAGTGCAACAGCAAATGCTCACACGTCCAACTTCAACCCCGTCTAGCTTCTCACTCAATGTAAAATTCAGTACAGTCAATAGATTTTCAATGTTTTTTATCACTCATGGCTGATGAAACAACAGTGCTGTTCATAGCTTAGAAATAACCAAGCCCTCTGAGAGCAACACATTAACCACATGCCACGTTTTTTTTTTCATTAAAAACTATAAAAGTTCAAGTAACAACATAACCTACATGTAACAACTAAGTTTGAACATACATGTACTACATGGATATATAGTATACCACATTAGTTATGATAATGCAAAGGTATTATCATTTATACAGCTTGTTCAATTTTGTTGTGAATGTAGAAAATATAGCTGTTGAAATAAAGGGCTTACTTAACAGCATTTTACATTTGCAAACACAATGATCACCTTGCAACATAAAGCGTCTTAGATCTGCCCAGCCATTTGAAAATGATGGTTAATGGTTGCCGCCCCATCGCCTGTGAACCACCTGTTGTTTGTAATAAGCATGGTGAGGTGTGAATGTATGTATATATCTAGCATGAAGTCTATTTAAGAGGGTTCAGCATTTCAGGATATAAAGGTATTTTCACCAATGTAATTGTACCAAGATGTTGACACCAATGATCAATATTGTTGTTGCACACTTGTTTTTACATTTTACAGTTAACTGACATTTCATTGCAAGGAGATACATCATTTCATTTTTAAAGCAATTTAATGAAAGAAAAGTAGAATCATAAATCAATATATGACAGTATCTAATAACTGAACCATAATAGTGTATGACAAAGCATTGAGAAAAATTATTACATATAATTTAAAAGAATTCAATAATAGCACCAACCATTACATTGACTGAGAAAATTGCTAGCATCTCGTCTTTCTAAACATGGCCCTGAATAAATAAGTTGTGCTGCAGGTTTCTTTCCATTGTGCTGATGTCAGAGCCCTTGTGGCTGGTAATGGTGACCCTGTAGATAACAGGTGTCATGTATGAAGGCCTATTAGGCCAGGCTATCTATTGTTACACATTTGAGTGACTCAGTGGTGGAGGAGGGGTCTGGATGCACCAAGGCCAGATAAAACCCATTGGGTGAGGGTACACAGTATGCTTATCATAATGGCTTCTTTGACAAGTAGTCTTTTTCTAGGGGTCAGGAGGTCATGGGAGAAAAGGAAAAAAAAAAAAAGACAGAAACCAAACGCTCAAAATCTGTCTCAGATTTCCAGAATCTTACGTCAGCCATGGAACACAGTCAGGCACAGACACAAGTCTTTTTTGTTTATTTAAAAAAAAAAAAAGACTTCATGGTAAAAACAAAATTCCATCCTGTTTTTACAAAATTTAGATAAATCTTAGAAGCTCAGATAAATCATGAAAAGGACAGAAATGAGTCACATGGACATTTTAATAGATTATTTGGTATCGGTCCTCTATGTATTACACTAAAAGAAACAATATATTCATATCCAAAACACTGCATCAATTTCCTTATAGACATTGTATTGCTCTTGCTGTTAGCAGTTGGGCAAAATAGAGTAAAAGAAAACTTCCATTTGGAATAGAGAGTCATTATATTTGCATGAACAAAAATTCAAACAATAAGAAAACAGCAAATGGACTAAAACAGAAGCCAATGGCTCTGCATTCCTTTGCTACCAAAGAACCTCTGAAACAGTGGAAGCACAAGGAGTCAAACGCCTCATGGAAGGTCAACATTCTGCTACTTTCCTTGCACCTTGGTGGCCTACTGCACAAACAGCAAAGTAATGGGATAAAGAGGCATTGATAGTCCTTCATGTTCCTTTCTACAGATACATCAAGTCCTTAGGGGGACAACAATACATGCAGTTGACATGGAGGAAAATCATCAAGGTGTTCTTTATGGGAAAGATGTAGGCTACCCTCCATTCAGTCATCGCTCATCTTTGTACCTTCCATTGAAATGAAAGAACCGGATCACATTTGTAATGCTAATCCTGCCGGGCGTGGATGTGTATCTCTGTATGTATGTGTGACGGGTAGAATGTGTTGTTCTGTATTCTGCACACATGTTCAATCAGGACGAGGGCTTTGTGGATTCTAATCTCACACTTTGTGATCTCCAGATATCCGGGAGGAGAGGTGTGTGCACTGGAATGCGAGGCAAGTGATTGTCTCAATGTGACGAGAGGTTCAGCGGGAGACTTACATTTTTCTATTAGCGACGAAAACAGCGGGACGTGACTCCGCAGAATATGATTATCAGAGCCCGCTCTTGACCGCAGGTTGGAAGACTTTTGTTAGGTCAGTTTTCTTTATTGAATGTAACATTTTGTACATTTTTACACACGTGGCATTAACTTTTTCCAGCATGGGAATTATAACTCCATTCTCAAACACAGCCTCACAAACACATTATTGCTTACCACCAAAAACAAATTCATTACATTATGGATCCTGAACCATAGTATAAGACACATCAACATAATAATGACCATACAGCATCACACTGCCACAGGACTAATATTCACCAAATGAAGGGAATGGAGAAATTCAGTATAGAAAAACAGTATAAATCTCAAAAATGGCTTAAGACTTTGGTTGATTGATGCACTGTGACATTCTCCTGGAGAGGCAGCTCATCATCGCTGTCATCAACAAAGTGTGTAATAGCCTGTTTCATGAAAAAGACAGTGTCTATCACATCCAGGCTTTGACAGGGCTTCTATGTATTTTGGGGCTTTGCAGATGGCCATTAGGACACAGTCGTGTGTGTGTGTGTGTGTGTGTGTGTGTGTGTGTGTGTGTGTGTGTGTGTGTGTGTGTGTGTGTGTGTGTGTGTGTGTGTGTGTATTCACTCTACATCCGCCTCTCATCCTCATCTATTAAGTTTGGAAGCAGGATGGTCGTTGTCACAGTGTCAGCCTCATGTTAGTCCACATCCACATCCATGTTAATCTCGGTGCTCAGGTTGAGGTAGAAGAAGGCGTAGACGCAGAGCACGAAGAACAGGATCGCTGCAACGACCAGGAAGGCATCCTGAAGAAAAAAAAAAGATAAATGCCAGTTTTGAGATTTGATATCTGCTTTATCATGAATATTCTTTGTGATAATTCCAGTTGCTTCCTCACGCAGTAATATCTCAACGCCTTTGTGAGCTAATCAGCTTGTTCTTCTATTGTTCTTAACCATGTCTTGATTAAGTCTTTGTCTGAGCACTTGTCTGTCTCTATAATATTTGTACCCGAGTGGTTCTGTTGGAATGCATTTAATCTCTTTCTAGTGCCATTGCGCTTTCTATTAGTGATGTACAGTATGTGTCTTGCTGCCACATCCCTATGGTATTTCTTTTCATCTAAATTCACTGACCCTCATAAAGGCCCTTTGCTGGTTTGTCTTTGTGAATAAAAATCTATCATATATTAGCTTGTCTTGCTAAATAAAGCTGAAACATTAAAATTTTAAGTTTTGTTCATGTGCTTAAAATATAAATACAATCATAGGAAGGATATACATATATTGTCCAGGTAAGATTAAATAAAGTAAACAAGTTTTGTATTGTCACACTTCCATTTCAGTCATTAAAGTGAACTCAGAGAAATTAGTAGGGATTTTAGCACAAAGATGCAAACAGTCCAAATGAGCTCAGACCCTTTTTAAACAAACCAGGTCTCCACAGTAGGTGGTCCAGCTTTGGTTCACTCATGAGTCCTCTTGCCGGTGCACTTCATTTACAAAGTGATAACACCAAACACTCTCCGCTGATTTGAGAGGTTTACTTAGGGAAGTTGTTAACTGATGAAATGAAAGTGCAAGTCAGGTGACATTGGTGGTAAATATCTTGCAGTAAAATTAGAGAACATATAATTGCATAAAATATATGTTGAGTGTCCAATGTGCCAAGACAAGGAAAAACGTATTGTATTGGAGATGAATGATGGACTACAATAGCTGTCAATGAAAATTACCACCAATAAAAGCCATAAAAGGAGCTGACTTGTTAAGAAATATATAGATGTGAATGGAAAGTGGACTGGAGTGAACCAGAAAAGGACTGAAGTGAACCAGAAAAAGATTTGACTTCTCTGAGTTCTGAGTTAATTTTCTCTTGGTTCTTTTTGATCCACTTTAAGGGAACCAAGTTAAGTTAGTAAGTCGGGGCAATTTTTACATTGTGAGTTTCTGTGGAGAGAGAAATGCTCTAATGTGTTCCAAAGATATCCAGATGATAGGATCTTAAGATTAGGTAAACTAATCTAAACTAAAAAAAAGGAATTAAAGGATATGAATAAATATGATAAAATAAAAATAAAACATTAAAGAGAGATGTGCATCCATGGAAGCAATATCTTTCCTGTGGATGCTGCCACAGCACATTGCACACCTCTGACAGTCCCACATGAGTACAAGGCAATAGTAAACATGTCGTCCCCACAAATGATGAAGTCCCGTCTGGGCCAATCAGTAACAAATAAAGTACGTCACCTTGTTTTGAGCTGTAATTGTAGTTCCCCCATGGGCCAATCAGTGTAATTTTGAATGCTGGCATGCAGCGGTGAGATGCATTTACCCAACTTTTGTCAAAATATAAATGATCAGTGTAATACTGAAAATGTGAGAATGCAGTGGGGAAATAATATAACCTTTATTTAACTAGGAAGTCACATTGAGATTAAAACATCTTTTACAAATGAGACCTAGAAATGCATCATTACCCCAAGTTTCGGCTAGTTGACTAATATTTAGATCTATGGGGGACGAAAAATTACTATTGAACCTATCCCAATTCCAAATGGCTCATTCCATCCCCTGGACAAAGATTTTGACAACATTGTGCGGCCCAAGGAATTCATAAGACCTTTTGGATCAGGTTGTACCTTTACTGTGTAGCTCAGATAGTCCAAAAGTGATGGTATGCCTTCATTTTGTGTTTATAGTTGTGTGTATAGTTTCCAACATAGAAGGGTGGTTAGATTTACCTTCTGGCTCAATTTGCCCCACTATCCCCTACATGGGGAAACAGTATTTGAATGGTGCACAATTAAACATTTTTGTTTTGTTTTAGCTTTTCAACTGATGCAGACTAAGTGGGCACAACCTGTGGGGTAAAATCTGGACAAACCCTAACCTTCCAAAATTTATCACAATTCAGAAACCAATCGGTGAATGACTACAGCGTTACAGTCAAATGATCTCTGCTGATTTTGCCTCCAAAAAGAAAGTCAATCCTCACAGCTCTGCTGCCATTTCTACTGAGAAGTTAAACTTTCTTCAACAAAATGGCCTATTTTTTTTTTTTAGATTTTCTATTGGTTAATTGCCAAACAAATTGGAGGCTTTCCAGAGGAGTGGCATTCAACTTGAAAATGGGAATTTGGAGCACTCGTTCATTACGTGGCGCTCACACGATTACAATCTTCATCAGCTGGAGTTTCATTAGGGCCACTCAGAGTATTGAACAATGCCAGTTATTCTTTATCAAGAGAACTCATTAGCAGTAAACTTTCTAATCAACACTGGAGAGCTTGGAGAGCTTTAAAAGAGTGCAGAGTACATTCTGATTGGAGATTATTCAAAAGGAAATATTTGATTTGAACATGGAAATCAGTTTAATATGCAAACTGGGCCACAACAGGAGAGGTGTTGTCATTTGAATTCACAACATGATTCTAATCCCGCAGAAACAGGAACAATTTTAATCCCCAACATATGATTTAGATTCCTATAGATATCTACACAATTTCATATATGTGCTCGAGGGCAATGCATAGTAAACTTCCTTTTCTGGATTCTTTAAGACACATGGGAAAAGAACAATTCAATCGTTTCCAACTCAATCAATTTGTAATGTTGCAGCACATATGCTGTGACAGGCTGAGGTGGAGTAAGGTTGTGATACTGCGAGAAAATGAAAAACGGGAAAAGGGGCCAACAAGACAAGGGAGACAAGACAGAGAGAAGCATGACAGAAAACGCATAAAAAATAAAATTGACAAGTTGAGAAAACATCATTTCAGTAATTGGCATACACACAGAACACACACAGAGTGCAGTGCAAATTCAACCCACTGGCCAAATTGCAGCGAGAAAAACAGAGAGAAAGACAAAGAATGAAAAACAAGAGTTAACATTGAGAACGAGAGAGAAAACAAGTGAGAGATAAGGCTCTGCACAAACGCGGGGGCTAATAATAATTCCTCCCTGATGAAGGGGTGGGGGGTGGGGTGACTATTAAAAGGCGTCACAGCGTCCGCAGCTATCTGTGTACAAGCTGTAGTGCCTAGTCATCAGCAGCATTGGTCTTCATTAGCCTCAGCCCACATTTATCTACTTCCCGGCAGCCTCCAAACAGCTTAAAGTCCCTGCTTAATTGGAAAACTTTTAAATTTCATGCACTTTAGTTTCATATATTAACCGCCAGGCTCCCACCGCTTGATTTACTTTTCTATTCTGCCCAGGCCTCAGAGAAAAGAGAATTGTTATCAAATCACAGAGGCTTGATTGTTTTCTTTTTTCCTTGTGTTCTCTCGCAGCTTTGAAAAACATGACAAAAAAAAGTATTTGTAATTCTGTCAACAATGTCGCGAAGAAAATGTGTTGTTAAATTTGTGCCGTTGACGTGGGTGAGCATTTTGTTGCATCGGCACTGAAACAAGAAGATGCATGAAATGCATTTCAGAATGTTCTTTCTTTCCCTGCTTGGGTTTTAGCTTAGGGCTCCGAGTCGGAGAGAAACAGAACAGCTGGTTATAGTGACTCGTCTACGAAAACAAGCTGGAGAGGGGTTTTGGTGAAAGCACTTGTGCTGTAGAAGCACCTGCACCTGATTGAGATCATTGTGCTGGAGGAGAGCGGCCCACTGTGTTGACTCTTGTTTTGTCTCACAAACACAATCATGTGCACACACACATGCCACACACCCACACACCCACACACACTGCCCCTCCCCCCACATTCTGATGGAGACCCCTGGATGGAACCCAAGCACATCATCATCTTCATCATGTGGCTCTCTAAGCACCGGCGGCAGCTGCAGCACACTCGGCATGCTGGGAGCTGGGTCCCTGTCACCCTGGCGACGAGCCACGGCTCAGCAGACGTCCCCTCATCTGGTGCGCCTTTTATTCTCCTCCTGGGTTTATTTGTGTTTGTGTGTGTGTGTGTGTGTGGGTGTGTATGTGTGTAAGTGGCAGCCAGTCAGTAGAGTATGCCGTCTTACCCAAGCTTGCATTAAAAAAAACTTTAAACATTTTAGAATAATTTTCAATTTTCAATTCAATTCAATTCAATTCAATTCAATTCAATATTTGATGGCCCTAGATTCTGTGCAAATGCAGTATCCCTTCAATAAAAATGTTTCATTTTAACAGTCTCTACTGAAGTTTTACTTCTGCCGAGGAGGGGCGGTCTGAAATGGCTCCATGAGCTCATGCTATACGTGCATGCGTGTGCATGTAGCGCAGAAGAACTGAAAAGAGCCAGGGTGGCCGTCTGTCCCACTGGTCTGACTTCCTTCTGCTCCATCAGTGCCAGTTCAGTAGAAAAGTGAGCTAGACTAATGAGTAGGTCTACTATGTGATGACGATACTATGATTACAACTGAGGAACAACATGGAAATTCTATACTGATCAGTTGCACTTAACCAAAAACTGCAGGTCAGTGAAATTCCTTCTGGCTAGTCAATTGGAGCACATGTTTGACTACAGTCATGTATTGTGGTGGTTTTCTGTTGCAAGTAGTTTAGCTGATGCTCTCAGGTCTCTTTCAAATATGTCACAAAGGCTAAACTGACATACAGTATTTTGACACACACCGATATCGGTTATGTCAACCCATATCCGTATCGTCTTGTATTGGTGCCCTAACTGATTATAGCAGACTGTAATAACAGTGTATTTGGACAGTAATCAAGAGAGATATTATTATTTTGTGTTACATTGTGTAAAGGAACCTCATTTGCCTTGTGTATACCACACAGGTATTTGATACCATCCTGGCACATACAGTACAGTGCTAAGAAGAGATTCTCATTCACCAAACACCTCACTAGAGCCACTCTGCTGCAGGGAGAGATGTTCCAGCACTGGACACCACCATGGAGGCCTACCCACTATAAAACAATTATTAGCTGAAATCTCAACTCTCTCTAATTTAAAGCAATGATGAATTCAAAAACTGCAATGGTGCAGTGGCAATGTACCACTTCTTCATGCATAACTTTTGACAGAACCTTTTTTACTCTAAATCTTTGCAGAAGATTTTCAGTGTTTCTGTTTGCATCTGTACTGTATGTGGGTGGCAGAGAGACATCAGCTACAACCAAACGCTGGTACATTTGGGCTGTGGTTTGCAAGCTTGTCTCATCTAGTGTAGCAGCCACAGTGACAAATAAGCACCCATTAGGTTATATTGCATGGGTGATTAAATAAAGTGGCTGGTGAATTTTTTGATTGCTTGGTGGAGGTAAAAATTGGTTTCTCACCTTGATGCCATATCACTGTATTATCCAGGAATCAGCAAACACCAGCAAACCTTTATTGATAGCCTACACTTCTATACGTCCATGCTCATCCCTCCAATACTTTCTGTGTCGTATCATAGCCTTTAGTCACCCTGCATGACATGATCTGGCAAAGATCTGATAAAAAAATATAGGTAATTATGTAGCTGAATCTTTGTCTGCTGATTACCTTGAGTGAAGCAAACAGGGCTTTTGCATAACCAGTCAGGCTCATGGCCTATGTCGTATCTCTCTCCTGTCTCATGACTCAACATTGTAAAGTGTCCAATAAAGTAGAAATTCCATTAAAATTGCCTAATCTTAAAAAAAAAACAGGCAAATAAATGACAGGCAGGGTGGCTGTGGAGCCATTTGGATAACCTTGTATTGTGTTTTAACACAGCTGTATTGTTCCACATTGGCAGCTACTGTGTCCTTTGAAGCAGCCTACTGTAAATTAATTGTCATGAAAAGGCCATAAAAGCTACGAGTTCCCATACGCTATCTGTCAACACTCATCTGCAACTTGGAGGTGTGAATGAGCCTCATAAACCTAACGGCCAGCACAGATAGCAGATCCAACACGACTCTGCTGGGAGGCTGAAACAGACACCATGGTCTGGATCCAGGTTTTCAGCACAGCATCTCTGTTTCTCTGTCACACTGTTTGGTACTTTTTACTCACGAGTTTATCAACCATGATGCTGGTATTGAAATAATGACTGTGCCTTGTAATTAGGCTACCTCCTCCAAGACATGACAGAGAAATAACAGCTTCATGACTCAAATGTAAAATGTTATACTGGGCAAACTTGCGAGACAGCTTGCTACTTAAAGCTGAATGGAAGTCTACCTGACACTTCTCTCATGCTACTACGCGAAAGGGTCAAAGAGATGGGGTGGCATCATGAAAAGACTAAATACAATTTCTAGTAATACTTTCCTTATACTGTAGCAATTCTTGGCAACAAAAAACAATTCCTGTCTTATTTAGTCTTCCTCGCCTCCCAACATACATTCACAAATGACAGCTGGAGGATACCCAAAGTCATTATCTGTAGCCTCCATCCTCTGCCAATTCCATAAGCGTTTTTTTCAACTTTCTAGGCTCAGCGGCTAAATGAGACCCAGGGAAAACAGTGGAGAACCGAACAGAAGGCTAGTGTGCCAATTAGACAAGGCAGCAGGCTTGTTTCCTGTGCTGCAAGCTAGTGTGGTAGAGCTACTTTGATGGCACTTCTTCTCTGGGCAACCCAAGAGGAGACTTCAGCAGACTCCCTGCCAGTTTCTCCCTCTCCGCTGTACTGACCCCATGCCATCCAGCGCCCAGGGGAGCTGGAGAGGAAATAGGCACACACTTGCATGTAGGCACACACACGTTGCTTCCATAAACACACAGTGACTCAGTGTGCATAAGCACATGCACACATACAGCAGGTGGCTGGGTTCCGCCACTTCCCAGGTCAACATTTTGTGCAGCCCGACAACTGATCACTGTTCTGGGAACAGCAGTGCTCTCTCTCTCTCTCTCTCTCTCAATCTCTCCATCCTTTCCTCTGCCAGCTTACCCAGCTTGCCCCTGCCACCAGGCTAGCCCCGGGACAGCCTGCCCTGGTGGCTGCCAGATTCTCCGAGCCCGCCTGTCTGCTTGGCCCCTCCGAGATGCCAGCTGCATCTGAGACCAGCATCTCCCCTACCACAAACACATGGTGAGGAAGAGAAGAGAAGAGAAGAGAAGAGAAGAGAAGAGAAGAGAAGAGAAGAGAAGAGAAGAGAAGAGAAGAGAAGAGTCCCTACATTATCCAACAACATGCCCATATAAAAAATTATAAACCCTAGCCAAATCGTCTCTGTCACCCAAAGCTTCCAAGATTGCAAAGGGGCTTTCTACTGTCATCACAGAGCTGTGTAAAAATCACAACTTTATACAACGTTAAAAGGACTCAGTGGGGAAGCAAGCGTGACCAAATATCCATTACGTTTGGACTGAATTTCAATCGAACTCGGGGCCGAGAGGTCTAAGTCAGTTTAATATCCTCGTCCCAGAGGTATTTTTAATCCGACCTCTGAAAATTCCTCTCGTCTTGGGCGTGAAAAACCTGAATTATTCATGAGCAATATCAATATTTCAAGATATGGACTAATCTAATTGGATTAAAGACGTGCTTAATGAGGCCTTGCGTGTCTAAGAGATGCATATTTTAAAACCTGACCATTTCTCCAAGTGTTTAATCCTCGCTATTTGTGAACGCTGTCCTACAGAATTGGAAGATCATTTAGAACAATGAAAAAAAACAAGTAAGTACTATTAACATAAATATATTAACATATGATTTCTTCATCATGTGTATTGTCTGCCAATTGAAGCTTGATCACCAAGGTTATGGGCTTTTGTGATACTGTAAACAGAACCAGCTTTGAAATAAGGGAAAATAAACACATGCAAAAAACAGCACTAGACGTGGCTGAATTATATTTCCTTACAACTGATTTTTCACTTTATATAGTTTCAGATCGCTGAGTATTTCAATCTAGTCCGATGGCATCTTCAATTTCAAAAAGGATTTTGAAAGCTGCAGTGGATTCACAAGTCATTCCACTGGCGAGGGCTTGTTGAAATAGCAAAGCAAAAACTAGGAACACCCCACTCTGTATGGTCAAATGGTTAAACAGTAAAATAGTTTATTAGTAAGCCCACCCACATGAGGAAAAGCATAAACAGCAGAGGCACACTTGCCAGAGTGATAAACGCAGAGTCATCCATCTTGTCTGCACAACAGCCTCTAATCGCTGCAGTGTGACAATGCAAGGATGTTCCTCACCCCCGAGAGAGAGCAAAGCAGAGAGACGGAGAGAAGCACTTTTCTACCCTAGCAACACCTCCTCCCTCCCTTCCCCATCGCCCCCCCCCTCTATCTTTTTATCTCTTGCTTATTCATTTTCCCTTCTTTTTCTCTCTCCCTCTCCGTCTCTCCTCGTCCCTCTCCACTGCTCCATCTCCATCTCATGAATATGGAACTTGTTGAATTTAATTCCTCCAAGGAATTCCATTTGTGTTGAATGGTTGTGAATTATATCTCCTCCTTTCCATACTCAAGGTAGACTACTGTAAACCTGCTATGGAGGACTCTGACCCCATATTATCCCATTCCCTCCTTTCCCCAATGGTACTTGTGTTGCTACTTATGTGAATCTTCAAGGAACAGGATGGGCATCTGCTGGCATAGCAACAAGAGGCAGCTACTTCCAATCACATAGTTTCAGGTGGAATCCATGACACTGTTTACAATCCCAAAAGACCTAGACAAAGGTCTAAGGAGGTGGGATGAGAGTTAATTCTGAGGTATAAAGTTGTACCTATAGTGAGAGATACACTCAAACAGGCAGGTTGTTAGACAAATGAATCGAAGATGGTTGGCAGACAGACACACAAGCAGAATGACAGATGGGCCAAGACAGGCAGGCAGTCAGGCAGAAAAGCAGACAGAGTGGGAGACAGACAGAGAGACAGAAGCACTCCCAAGGAGAGAGAAAGTCCAGGCCAGTCTCACCCTAAATCCAGTAGAACTCTTCTTTGCCTCAGCCTTCAGTCGCGTGGCCTTCAGTGCCGACTTGGTCTTTTTGTAGTCCTGCTTACCTGGTAGAGAGAAGAAATTAAGGGTTCTGAAATAACATTACTGCAATAATATCTGATTGTCATTTTTGAAATTGCGCAGACATCACTATCAAAGCTGTAAACAGACAAGAGCATCCTGATTTGCTTCCCCCGGAGGAAACAATGTTTTTGCAGTTGATGATACTGTAAATATCAGTATGATGTGGAAAAACACAGTTTTTGTTGTGTCAAGTGCTCCTGGAATTCCAAAGCCAGGATCCAGCTGCAATCAGTATATTTTATTTTCACTCATATTTATTCATTAACCAAATGATAATTTGAATGTTGCAATTCATGGGACTAGTGTGTTCCTCTGATGGGGCAGTTTGAGGTCCCGTGTTTACGTGAGTAAGGCAACTCTCTGCTACTATTGGCCAGGAACATTCCAGGCTACCAATAACCAGTCCCTTGAATGGCAAAATGTAATATTGTCACATGGTTAACACGATGATATGAGAGAAAATAAACTAAGCAAATGATGGGGCTGCATTGAGGCTTTGAATTTCACCTCCACAACCAAATCTGCCCACATGTAGTGCTCTTTGTCCCTTTCTGGCCTGGGTTGTGCAGAGTTCACCTGTGCTTGGTTGCCTCCCCATGGGCTCAATTCTGAAGGGTGTATCTTGTGGGCAAACTGGCCACCTGGCAAAGCATTTGTGTGTGTGTCTGTGTGTGTGTGTGTGTGTGTGTGTGTGTGTGTGTCTGTTTCACATGAGGCAGAGCAGGCTGTCTCGGTCTAATTAGAAACAAACACACTGCAGGAAAAAGAACTTTGCTAACAATAGGGTGGAAAGGCAACAGCTTGCTGAACAGTGTGTGTGTGTCGGTGTGAGTGTGTGTGTGTATGTGTGTCACCGAGCCCAGGGTCAGCCTCAAGGTTTTCTCAGAGTTGCTGATGTGACACGCGGGGGCCACTTCAAGTTGCTACTCCCAGCCAATTAAGCCTCATTTACATCGAAACGGTGAGCAAGGGAAGGAGGAAGGGAGGGAGAGAGGAAAGAACGTGTCCTTATCAGTCTGGAACGGGTGTGGGAGAGGAAAAGAGTGAAAAATGAGATTGCGAGAGAGGTGTGTGTGTGTGTGTGTGTGTGTGAGCACATTCGCAGACAAACAGACAGGGCTGCACGCCACTGAGTATCATGTCTCCTGGGGAACAGAAGTTCTCCTCTCCTCCTTCTGGGGACAGCGATGGAGGAGAAAGGAGAGGACCATTAGCCTGGCCTTAAGCTGCTGCTCTGTCTCACTACACACACACACACAGACTTTCTCACCCCATCTCACTTTCTCGCTCCCCCCCGCCTTCTTTTCCCAGATCTCTCACTTTGACTCGATTCCTTCTTCGTGTCTCTCTTTCTCTCTACTTCCATCCCTCCTGGTCCCCGGCTCCTCCTCCATCTCCCTCTGACTCAGTGGAGGGCTAATAGAAATGGGGAGCGTGTTGCCAGGAGCAGACAGTGAGCTAGTGGGAATTCATTAGGAGGGCCACTGGATGTCTCCTCCACTTGTCAGAAAGTGGAGAGGGGAAAATTTGATTGGAGGGCGCCTCAGGTCGCTCACCATTCACAGAAATGGTGCAGGGATTTTCAGACTGCAAATGGCTGGCTGGGATAATGTAGACTACAGGAGCCTACATGAAATACTAAGATTTCCATGTCCAAGAAAAAATAGGTAGCAGCTGAATACATTTTGAATAGTGTAGAAAATGACCTGAGAAATATACACGAGACAGGCTTGATTTATCTGATCTTGCAAGTAATGTGCAGATGAGACAATTGCAGCTTAATTGGCTTCACACGGCTGCTATAAACACAGATTTGGAAAACCAATTTAATGACTGATGCATTATGACATCTGTATTTTGCAGATCTGTAAAATGTCATTTCACTATTTTTCTTTTTAAATACAAATGTCATTTGTTACATTTGTATATAAAATATACTGAAATATATGCTGGCATCTAGGATTATTTTAGGAAGCGGAAATGGCATTTGCAAAATCAATTTATTTTTCCACCGATTAGGGCAGCTTTGTGCTGTGATTAGGGATGTTAATGATTAATCGACGATCGAAATCACCGTTAATAATTTGATCGATCAAGCATATATTAATCGATAATGTACGTTCTGTGCTATTTCTCATTTTTTTCGGAAATGATTAACCGCCACAAGGGCGCAATTTAACTTTCAGCGCCTATATAGAGGAAGAAGAAAGCCAAGCAAGCGGGCGGAAGCATTACACCCGAAAAGACAACAGTGTTCATTGTAAACACATTGTAATACAAAGTTGAAATACAAACAGTTAATCAATGTATAGAAATTGATCTAAATCGCTCTGTAATGCGTCTAATGTGCGCATCACGTCATGTCTGTCATTTGGCGATGCAGTAGCTCTGTACTCAACCTGACAGTCCGAGTCAGCGTGAAAATGTATACTCTCAGTTTTGTAACCTGTAGCCACTGTTTAATCATTCTCAGTTTTAAAACCCATGCCCACGGTTTAACAATCTGTTCTATCTGTTTTGATACTCATTAGCAATCCATGCCCCTTCCTGCAGCAAAGACACCATGGATAGGCAGTGATAGCCAGAGTAATATTGGAAGTTAGGCTATTTGGCGTTGAAATTTAAAGTGTAGAATTTGTAACCTTTGGAAAAAAGAAGATTAATTAACTACTGTGGTTTACACAACACAAAAATGAATTGAATTGGATACTCAGGGGAATCTTTATCATTAAAAAAAAAGATTACATTATGGTACATGAAATTTCCTGATGAAAGGGCGCCTTATGGACTACATGTTTAAATGCACTTTTCCAAGATAGTCGTCATGCTTCTAAGTTGGTTCTGTTTTTTGTGTTCTATCACCCACCTTTCATTTTTCAGCCTGAAATGTAACCATCAGGCATTATTTTATCAGGAAAGCACAAAGCACCACATAACATAACACCTTTTTTGGATCAATTTTACAGTTACAATTTCTTTTTTGATATTTTGATATGATATTTGTTGTTCTGTACACAAATATAATAGCACTCTTTTTTCAAAGAGTGCTATTATTATGATTTTCAAATAGCTTAACCTCCACTAATTATTATTCCGGTGACACAGCTCATGTAACAAAGTTACTTTGAGGGTGTGGATTACTAATCCAACATTATTAAATCCAACACAGCTTTCAAAACAGAGTACAAATTTCCGCATTGACTTTTTTTTCCCACCAAGTGCACCAGGTGCTCCACACAGATGATTAACTAACAGATGACTAATTAATGATTAAAAAAATAAATCAACTGTCATAAGTCCTCTAGTACAAACTAGTACAAAAATATGTATCTAGTCACAAACCATGGAGGTTCAAAACTAGAAAAAGTCTTTCTCTCCATGGCCACTTTCTCTCCATCACAAAATTCAAAGTTTCCATTTAGCTGAATCCCTTGAAAAATACAGATGTTTCCAAGAGAAGAAACACTTGGAAAACAAAGTTTTTAACACTGAAATAGTATTTCCCAAAAGAAGATTCATGGATGCACCACTAACAGTTTTCTGGCTTTCAAGCCTAACGCCATTTCTTTAAAAGATATAATACATCTATTTTAATAACACATTTTTTAAGTTGTCACCAGTATTTTCTAATGAATTTTGACACATTTGTTGGGGGAGTATGTCTAATTTGCAACAAGATATAATTTGATGTATTTTTGCCCATCTCTGGTTTTAACAAGCAACAAAGCTACTGTAAGTTAATGCAAAATTTGAGCATTTACATCTCCCACAAACCACTTCCAAAACACGCACCTGTGCTGTTTTCTGTTGTGTGTGGGAAAGTGAGACTAATCTTGTTCCAAGTCTACATGGAGAGATTATGTTTCTATGCAAGATTTCATCACAACCCAATACACCCATAACCATCTGGTAGGAATCAATACTTAATTGCAGCAAAATCAAAATAATTACACCAAGTAGGAGTATGAATTGTTGATATGGAAGAGAAATGCCAGAGAATTACGCCCGGCTGTGTAAAGTATTGTAATGTTGTTGTATTACAGCACTGTACTTTTTAAAGCCTCATGTTGTCTTTCTCCTGTGGGTCTGGAGCCTGCACAAATACACACACACACACACACACACACACAGTGAGTCCCGATGATATTGCATTGGGCTTAAGAGCACTCCTATTAGTCATTGTTGTTCCACCCCCTGCTGCATCGGCACTGTAGACAGTTCCTGTCACCCATTATCTACCTGCGCTGGGCTACACACCGTCCTCCCATCCCTCGCTGCCTCTGCCTCCCACACTGAAAAGGCATCACTGTCCTCCTGTACAGCGACGACAATGCCGTGTCTCAGAGGAACATTACCCCTTGTCAGGCAGCCTCGAGCGCCCGCTGAGAGGCTCCCCTGAGTGTGCCTTTCATTGAAGTCGTCGCTGATTTCACGTCAAAAGGACAAGTGAAAACTGAAAGTGGCCCTCTCCCCCCGCGCTGCTTACGTTCCCTTGGATGTGCGTTTCAGATTTCTTCCTTGCTCGTTTGTCACTGGGTCTATCTGCAAATGCTGTTTGATTAAGAGACTGAAAGGGAATGAGTTTTCTTCTTGAGCTATTGTTCTGCTCAGCATAACGAGACAGGTAGGGGGCATTAGCTAATATTAGCTACATGTGATTGTCTGAGCACTTGACAAAGGGAGGGGGGGAAGGTCTACGATTTGTGTCACACTTTGCAATTAAAAGCCAGTGGAAACAGAACGGGGTGGGCATCAAAGAGCACTGCAGTTTGTCTGATTAAAAAGAACAAGGAAAATAGGCAGCTTTACCCTCATTTGTTTTTTTACCCGTCTGATTATACTATATGTGGACTCTAAATCCAACATTTCATCAAATATTTACATTGTATAGAGATCCAAATATTCCATGATATAATATTCAATATTCTAATGGGCTCGACAGACATGGAGCGATCAGCGACAAGAGCTTTACGAAACACAGTGACTCCCGTGTGAAGGGTCATCACAATCTCACAGCTCTATACCAAATGATTGCATCTAGCAAGCGATGGTTGCCATGGAAGCAGACCACAATCCTTCCACTTGTACCAAAAACCAAAACATCAAATGGCAAATGTAACTACTTGCGTTTTCATTTGTTATACATTTTTAAGCTACCTCTATTATCTATTATCAACTTGTAGTATATGCCTGTCAATTGCATTTCAATTTCAGCCATGGATCACGTAGTAGAAGATAACTGCTTCAGTTATTTGAACTGATTGCTAGCCACAAACTTGAGACACCCACTCTGTTACCGACAATTTCCCAAGTCGCTGCTTTTTTGTTGATGTCTCTGCAGATATGTTTCCATATGTCAAATAACTCACGGAAAATCAGCCACTGCAACATTAAGTTGTCTCTCCATGCTGCAATTACCAACACAGTATGCAAATATCACATTGAAAAACCTCCACTGGTGTTGGTCACCTCAAAAGTTGAATACTTTTTTTGCTACTCTCTGGCATCGCATCGCATGCCCGCATGTGCATGTGAACGTGCACCAGCACAAAATTTCACAAGATCGCGCATCACTACGCAAAGAAGGATCCTGCAAATCGACGCTTGTCACTCACCTTTCATTGAAAATGAATGAAACGCTTGTGATATTGCCCCCAGTATATTGAGCCCATAATATGCTGCCTTAAAAAATAAATAGTTAGAAGGGGTAAGAATCCGCATCACTGATTAGCTCTTTCAAATATGCCACTTATCCATTAAGACGTTTTTATTTAACCTGGGCCAATGTTTCTCAAACACTGGGGCGGGGACTGGAGCCTCTCCCTTGAATGCTGTTATGTGACCTGTGGCCAGGTTATCCTGTAAGGAAACAATCCATTCTGTACTATTATTATGAACTGAGTAAATCTTTGTATTAATAATGTCTCCTGATGATAGAATTATGCCATTTGTTGGTCCCCTAGACTACTGAAAATCCAGCCAATACTGTAATGTTTACAATTCTACCATACTCAAGTGTCATGGGGGCAACATGCCAACAAGCCCAGGGATGACTGTGTCAAGGGAAAACTGACATAGCCGAGGAGGTCTAGTTTGTGTGTGTATGTTTGTGTCTGTGGAGAGTAGCTGTCCTGCGTATGCACCAAATGTAGAGTGATGGGGTGATTTGGATGGACAGCCCGCCGCCCTGTCCTCTGTAAGAGCCCTGGGACAAGTCGGGCAACACATTGACAGCGTGTCTGACAGTTCCCCATGCTTTGCTTCTGTGTCTATTTGGCATGGCGGCCAAATAGTCAGTGACCACATGGTGCGGATCGCTGGCATCTGCCAGGATGCGGGGTAGCGGAACTGGAGGGCTGATGCCAGACGCACGGGAGACATTTGTGCCTTGTCGCTCGCATCACGTCAGGGGAGGAGAGGGTGGGGAGGCAAACTCTCAGGTGGCAGGGGAGAACCTAGACATACATGTACAACACACTATGACTCCAAATGGTCCATTTTTGGCTAGGATTTATGATAGTGATTTTAGGCATAGATGGTCATCTTCCACTTTTTGTCTTGAAGATATACACTACCAGCTAGTCCTTATTGCAAATCTATGTGAGATTTATAAACCTGTTATAGTATCTAAAGCTCAGTGAAGATCATCCTCCCAGATAGATAAAAGGAAAACACAGCACAGCAGTAGAGCTTGATCATATACACACCAATACAATTGGTTATTGCACATCTTACAACCACAGTGGGATCTTTCACTCACATATAAATTTCTCAAATGTAATTGCAAGAAACATCACTTTGTAGGTCTGATCTTGATCTTCCATATAATATGAAAAAAACAAAAAGCCTTCTAAGGTCAATAAGTACTGATTTGCCATCATGTATCTCCAAATTTTTGGGTGCCTTTGCTTGAGCAGAAATATTTCCCTAGTTTGTTTGGTGAATAGTGGCAATCATTACTCAAGCACGGTGACCAATGGCACTTAAAAACACTATTGCTTCTCCTTTTCCAAGGGCAGCTCAACACAGTCAATTATAACAGGCCAAATAATAGTATTTAAAAAGGGTGTGTCAACAGCGGCCCCTTGACTGCCATCCAACATGACAAAAGCACTCCAGCATAGACGACGGTCGACGGTGCAGCTCAACAACCAGCGCGGACGGCTTCTGACGGGTCGTGAATTACCCACCCTATTACGATTTCAAATTACCACGTGTGGCCCATTCCATCTCTCAGAAGACATGGCCCCATGCTATTTTTGAAGACTTCATTTCCCTCTCCGACTGCCTTTTTTTCCTCTCTCTGTTTTCCGCCTTTGCTGTTAAACAGCGGTTCGCTGAAATTGCCTGATGGCCATTCTTTTCAAATAGAAGGAAAAATGCTAGAAATTGAGGGGGTGGAAGGACGTGGAGGTAGAGAGAAGACTAAAGTGTCCCTGACCCCTGTGTTACATATTTTTGAATTGATGAGATGTGGAGAGGGAGAAAACACTAAAGCGGGAGGGAAAAAAGGAAAAAAAGGAAAAAAAGGAGATATTCTGCGCCGCTGGTAGGGGATGTGGCGGTGGGAGATGAGCTTGTTGTGTTATGTCTGTCTCTCATTTGGTGAACCTGCCGGGTTTTACACAATGGCTGGCAGTTAAGGGATATCTGTGGGCTAAATAATCCTATTTTGCTGTCACAATATGAAAAGACACGCAACTGTTGTGCTTCTTTATGAGACTCCAGCCCTTGTAGCTCGGTAGAGTAAACAAGATAGAGAAATTACTCAATAGGCTATCATGCCCCAGAGAAAGACAAATATTGCTATCGGTGTCAGTTTGACAATGACATCTTTTTTTTCCTTTATACAAATAACATGAAAATAAACATCCGCAGATAATGTTGCTGCATAGAATTACAAATTCTTTAGCAATGACCAACAACATGACACTTATTCCTGCATCTTACAAGACTACTTAGTCACACTGCATGTGCATAATATGGCAGCCTTGGGATCTGAAGTACAAGCTGTAGGCCTATGAGTAAAACACGGCTTCCCTTTGTGTTTGCTTCTGTCATAGCTGTTCACAATTTTCCAGCTTTGCCATTGGCGACCTTTTGGTTTCGCTCCACAAGAAAACAAAAACAAAAAAACATGATCTGAGCCGTGATGTTCAAGCAACCACAGCTGGCATGCTAAAGGGGACCAAACTCATGATTGATACCAACCATATTGTCTTAGTTAGGTCTTTGTGATGTAAGGGGAAAGATGGGGAAACAAAATACCCCCGGATTAGAGTGGTATTAAACTTTGACAAAACAGCTTCTGACATGATATCAAAGGGGCAGTTTTTTAAGCGTGGAATTCACTGTCCGTCAGTAACATGACCTCAAATGCTGCTCGTTCGCATCCTCCCTAAGCATAATTACTTCCAGGCCTTGTATCCTGGCTCTCATCCAGTGAGTCTGGTTTTAGTTCACATTCAATCCAATACAAATGGAATGGAAATGTTTCCAGGACTATGCAAAAAGATGCTGCTAATTCTTGCATGGCCAATGTTGATCAAGGTCCTCAAAAGAGATGGGTTGTTAGGCAGTTTGAGAGATATGTGAAACCACTGGAGAATTGGACAATGCAACACACTATCATGTGTGACTCATAAAGTAAGGCATTAGCTTGTTCCCATGAAAGAACACTAAGTTGAATACTAAGCTGTGGTGAGATAGCTTACATCAAGCAAACAAAACAATCAAAACACAGAGCCCAGTTATCAAAAACACACCCTGAACTAAAATAATAGAATAAGCTACTCTTCTATTTCTTTGCCTCTGGGTAGAAGGTAGCCAAGGTAAGTAGCCAAGGCTCAGTAGGGGAGGGAGGGAGTCTCACTTACCAATCTGTTTTCGATACTGATCAACTGGTAAGTTGGTCGCACTGGCATCCTTCTTCCCCATCCTTACTTCCTCGACCTGAGAGGAAACGAGAAGAAAAAGAACCTTCTAAGTGAGAGAGATTTCGCAGCTGAAACTGGGTCTCAATGTTACACCTAATCATTTAGTTTAATCAAATACAGATATGATGCCATTCCTGTTACCGTAGACTGAGATAACCTGTGAAATTTGCAGGATGGATTCAGGTTAATTCACAATCATATATACAGGGGAGTAGTCAGTTTTGATCAGGCAGATGGTTTATCTTTCACATGCATCTGCTAGACATAATTAAATGAATTCTCACCACCTTCCATGTGTGTTACGTTCACAGTATGTGCACTTCCTATCCATCTCATTTAGCCTAACAACATTTCCCTTCACACCACGAGCTCTCTTTGATTACCTTGACAGCTCACGGGGAAGATAAAAAGAAAAAAGAGCAAGGAAAAGTATAAATAATATTACTGGGTTCTGCATGCGCGCGAGTGTGTGTCTATGCCTGTGTAAGAGAATGAATGCCAGTCTGTGTGTCTGTGCATGTATGTATAAGTCAGTGTGTATGTGCATGTACATTCACACACATACATAACTTATCTGTGTGACACTTTTCTTAACAAAGTTGCAAAGTGCTAAAACTGGATGCGTGCGTTTCTTGCATCCATCCAATGTTCTTGTTTCCCAGTGAGCACTCTGCTCTAAATTCTGCCCAGGCTCCCTCACAACACTGCATCAATCAATACCGTAGCCTTTTGTTTAAAATAGTGGAAAAAGCGAGTATGAGTCAAAGGGCAGGCCTGTGCTTTCTGATGATATTGAAACCCTTCTGACCTATTCTCTGGCTGAAAGACTTGAGCAGAACGACCTTGGGCCCACCCATCTGCTTTAACAAATAATCCTCAGCATTCTGCACAAGACATCAGCCGAGACCTGCAGGTTCTAATGAAAATGATTATCATAAAAGGAAGAGAAAAGTGTGTTTGCGTGTGATAGAGACAGCTAGAGAGTGTAGTAGAGAAAACGTGTGCGCAGGTGCACACAGGGGAAAACAGAGAGACAGAGAGGAAAAAGAAAAAGTATCTATGCGCATCCGAGAAGAACAAGAGAGTGGTGGAGAGTCTAGAGGTGTGGCCGGGGAATAGAAGAGAGAGACTGAATTAGCATGTTCAAGAAGCGTGGCTGGCTGCCTGTGCTGACTGATACCTTCTCCTGGGAGACTGCTGCCTTGGGAGCCCTGAATTTTACCTTACTCTAAAAACACTATTTTCAGCTACATTTCAAACACCGTTACTGCCAGCGCAGAAAGAGGATGTATGCACAGCTATTGTTCTCCGGTGGTTGGAAACCAAAGAGTCAGCAAATTAAAAAAAAAAAAAAAAGGAAGCAAGAAGAGGACAAAAGGAAGAGAGGAAATTGTCCTAATGTAATGTTTACAATAGGACAAAGTAGGCTCTCAGGGTTGCAGGCTATTTTGCACTGCAGCACCACTGCTCACACTGGAGAGATGCTGTATACCCACATTGCTCACAGCAACACATTTGAAGCCTCCATCATCACCCACGGCGATTCCACTCTGAAATTCCTACAGACTACAAAACTTTTCATCTGTGGGTGTGGGGGGAAAACACAGGCTCAGCTATGGGAGAAGAGAAATGTTGGAAGCCTAATGCTGAAATGACTGCTCTTCTTCATTAGCATTTTGCTGTATTATTGTGTCTTAAGCTTAAGCTATGTGCATGAAGTACACTACCAGTCATACGCATTGTTCTTTATTTTTACTATTTTCCACATTTTAGAATAATAGTAAAGACATAAAAACTATGAAATAACACAAATGGAATTATGCAGTGAGCAAAAAAGTGTTAAATCAAAACTATCTTATATTTTAGATTCTTCGAAGTAGTCGCCCTTTGCCTTGATGGAAAGGCAAAGGCTTTGGAAAGAAATTCATACAGTGGCATCAAGTTCACTATTTATACTTGTCTAAAAAACAAATTCCAAGCGTTTAAGTATAAGCCTTTAGATCAAAATGGCTTTAATCAGGTGCGTCCAAACTTTTGACTGGTAGTGTTTGTACAAGGCTGATGTGGCTGATTTGGTCCTTTACAGTACATATTTGGCATAATCTAAATCTATACTAAAACTACGCCTGGCCAGTATGTATCACAGATTTTATTTTGGGGCGGCCGGGTGGCCTACTGCTTAGTGAGGTCAATCCCCTAACCAGAAGACCCAGTCATTCCTGCTGCAGTATCCTTGAGAAAGGCACTAATACACTACTGGGGCGCCTAACTAGCTGGCAGTCCATGTATCACTACTAGAGGGTGAAGAGTGAATTTACCCCCTTGAATAAAGTGCATCAGTCAAAAAAGTTGTCAGTTTTTTTATTTGCTATCCTCCTACATAATTAAATTTCACTCTAATATCTATCTATCTATCCATCTATCTATCTCCTAATAGGTGTGGGAGTTGGTTTTACGGTCTCTACTTTGTGACCCAAAATACCCACTGTAAAGGCAAACTGCACAGATAGAGGGATAGGGAAACCAGGGATAATGTATGCAAAATGGTTTCCCTGAATAGAGAAGGTATGTTCATGCTGACAAATCAGGAGCATATTAATCTAAGTAATCTTAAAGTGAAAATAATTAAATGCAGCTTTTACAGCAGGTTAGTTTTTATCTATGGAATTATGAGCTATTATACATTACGTCTATCTGTCAGCATTGTGAGAAATTATAGGTCTACTGTAGTTTGAAACCAGCTGCAGCTAATGACAAGTTAAGGTTTCTGAATATCAACGAAGATGTCATGCATTTGTACAAGGCTTTTCATCTGTCTGCACTGCTAATAGGGATTAGGGACGCTAAAGTTTGCAGGATTAATGTAGGTAAAGCTCATAATGCAACTTTGTGTTTAATTCATTTGAAATACACAAAGCAAATGAATAGGTTATATCATACAACGCTATATAACGTTAAAAGCAATCCAGTGGAGCTGCAACTGCAACCTCCATTCATTACATTCACGAAGATACTTACACTGTACTTGTTTCCTTCGAGAATACGACGCTTACTAGAGGTGTTTCTGCATTATGAAACGCCTGGCTGCTGTATGTGGACACGCAGGACGAAAGAGTTGACGGCTTTTTATTGTACTTTGCTCCAAATTTCTCCAGAATGCCAACACATCACGTCTTCAATTGCCAGTTCCTGGTTTACACGTCAGCGTCGATGACAGACAAGCCTTTCGTCCATTCAGAGACGAATGTTTGTCGAGTTGACCAATAGCACGCACACGAGGCGGGACTTACAGACAAAAACATTAGACAAGCACGTGATGCGTTGACAACCGGGACTCTCCCACCCATCCCGAGCCTGAGGGACATATTGCATTTACAAATAGGGCAGATAAATCGGTAGTTCCTCAAATTACAAAAGTAAGCCTTCAGTAAATCTTCAGTAAATGCACTAACAGCTTCTTTCGGCTGCAAGGCACAGAATCAACAACAGAGCATCACACTAATACAGTGGATCTTTTGCACACCTGAGTGTTATTGTAACGTGCAAAAACATGAAAAGACTCCTGCACCCAGTTATCCTCTCTGGCAATTAAAACATTAAATCATTTCATTTGATGAAGACATATTGTTCTATCTATTAAAAGGCAATACCAACAGCTTGACATGTTGGCCTTACATCATTCTTGCCTTGACAGAGTAAGGAAAGAGTGACATATCCTTGTATGATAAAAATAGTGGCATTGTGCTTTAACAATTAGGGGAAGTAACAGCCGACCTCATCAAAGCAGACACAATCTCACTCCTCGCTGTTCTTTTCTGTTTCATCAGTCATCTACATTTTTTCTTTGTTTACTGTGTAGAATTTTATTTCCCCCCTAATTGCATCTAGCCTCATTGCTGCCTGGGGCTTTGTGCAGATTATGGGTAGACTTGCCACCGCTTGTAACTTATTGAAGTTTAAAATGATTTTCCGCTCTCCCATGGGCAGCCCATTTGCATGCCACACAGCAGTAACTAATAGATGTAATCTGCCCATAATGTGCCTGCGTTATGCTTTACTTTCTATGAGGCTGACATCGATAGTAAGCACTTTAACACTGCCCTTTGATGGAAGTACAAGTGTTCAAATAACATTTGTCAATTCAGATTTTTTTTTTGGTCCTGAGAAATATTGCCGGGGAGGCAGGAAACTATGCTGCATATTCAACTAAAAGGCTCATGTGTGACACTGAAATTACATGAAAATACTCTTTCTGCTGCCTCCTGGAAGTTATTAGTTATTAGGTCTGTACTTTAACTCACTAGGATTTCATGCTTTATAAACCCATATAATTTACCTATGTGCTAGCGCAAGAGCTGCTAAAACAGCTATGACAGTTATGTTAGAACTGTTAACAAATAGCCTCGATAAGAAGCCTGAAAATGTTGTCTTAATATGGCCATCAAAAGCAGCATGAGTGTAGTTAATGCAGAGCTCAAATGTTCTCTTGTTATACTAAACGTGTGTGATTAATTTCTCCCGTTGAGTGAAACAAACCAACGTGCTGTGCCTGTCACATTGATAGATATGGAAAGCATTAGCATCAACTGCTAATGGGAATGAAAACTAGGCAGGATGGATTTGCCTGATGAACAGTTGCAGTGTATGGGCTGTGCACATCACTGAAACGTATAGATAACACTTTCCAATGAACAGGAACATGCGAATGAATTTCCCCCAGGGCCTGTTAGAGTCAGGTGAAAAATGTAGACTTAATGCTCTTTGCCAAATTGAATCTAAATTCAGCTGTATGCATGGCTGATGTTTTGAGTGACCGCACCACAATTAGAGACAATAAACAGTAGAGTTCAAACTTGTCAGTTTTCATAACCTGATCCTCTAGTTTCAAAGATCTATCTGTCTGTCTGTCTGGCTGCCTCTCTGTCTTTCTATCCCTCATTTCTTTTCTATCTCTCCCTCCCGTCTCTCTCTTTGAACCCCTCTCTCTTACACTCAGTCACTCTCTCTGTATCTCTCTCTCTCTCTCTTTCTCCCTTTCTCTCAGGCAGTTAGACGGCCCTTAATTGCCAGACATTAAAAAGAATGCTAGAGAAGAAGAAGAATCCCCTGGGGCCATTGGCAGGCTAAATGGCAGCACTGCCGCCATCGCCTCCTCCTAGATGCCGCAATGAAGACGTGTCAACATAATCTCGGGCAATTTGCAGTCATCATCAGGGGGACTGATTAATTTTGCGACCGCGCGTGTCAGGCAAGTCTGTTGCAAACAGCAAAATTGTCTCCCTGCATTTTAGTATATTAGTTTTAATGTTTCAATGCAAGGCGGTGCTCAGCGAACAGCCGAACAAAATGTATTCAGATGGGTGCGGACATTAATCCACCTGGTTAAAATGTTGTTTAATGTTGATAATAGACCTGTTTTCCATCAAGGCTACCTTAAGTGTCACATGGTGGCGTTGCTGTGAAGCTCATCTTTTGTTAAGTCTGAAGCAGTGCCCATCAAGATCACCTTAATAGATTTACTATCAAAGGAGCTTTTCATAATTGAACTGAAATAACATTTCATAAAACATTCAGGTTTACACTCCCATGAATCAAAATTCACTGGCCCATCCCACCACACACACACACACACACACACACACACACTAAATTCTGTCAATTGAATTCTTACAGGCCGAAGTTGAGTGTTCCCTTTTCATTTCCATCCTCAGCCATATTACCGGTTTGGAGGAGAAGACACAATTCTTTCTCCTGTTTAATATTCTTATCTCGCTTTCCCCGCAACGCCTGCAGTGTGCGGTGAATTCTCTCCCCCTCTCTATCTCCCAGCCCCAGAGTTCCCTCTCATTGACGGGGAAACTGTATCAGCACTGATACAGAGTGAAATGAATTTGGGGTTTATGAAACGCGGGGCCCTCATATAATAAAAAAAAAAAAAAAAAAAGTCCCACAGACCTAGAGAGATAAGTTATCGCACAATGGAATTTGTCCCGTTTCGCTCCAGTCATTATCCTGTATCGGAGCGCAGGAACTCTGATGGCTGGGAGTTCTCCTCTAGTGTGTGCGGAGGGTTAGCTGTACGTGTCGGGATATCATGGTTGGACATCCCTTTGTGATCCGCGGCAGATGGCAAAGACTCCAGGAGAATGGCACGCGATGGAGGTCCAGGTAGAAAACTGATGGAGCTGAAAAAGAAACATGAGCAACTTATATTTCCCTTTCCTGCTGTTTTTCTGTCTTGTCAAATGTTATCATACTGACACAGAACAAAAATAATATTATGTGATTATTGTCTACTGCTGACGGAGCTGACATCAGAGTTAGTAAATTGTTTTTGTTTTGTTTTTTGTTATTTTGTTTGTTTTTAGGTGAGATTTCTGTATAAACTCCAGGGAGGAGGTTTATCTCACCTGACCAGAATGATTGTATCTCTTCCTTCTGTGTCTCTATATTTATATATATTTCTATTTTATCACTGTGATTTTTAATCACTCTGCTTCTACATTTTATCACTGTGCAAATAAAATAAACTGAAAGCATAACTCTGGCTATATTCAACTTGGACCCTGTTTTCCCATAATTTTCCATCTGATCGATTCTGACCAAAATCTCATTAGTTGCTTCACTATAGAGCTACTTGCGTCTTGCTTGCACAGGTACAAGCCGCTACAATACAGTCCCATTAGGGTCAATGGATACTCAAAATAATCCACCTTCCGTCTTCTTCAACATTAAATATTAATGCTCCACTCTGTAATGAGACATGTATATATTTCATTCTCAGTTCCTCCATGACCTTTTGTATTACTTTACACAGCGGTGTGTATAGACAGGCAGCCGCAGCCGGACAAGAAAGAGTAAATGAGGTAGTGCTGGAGCAACGGTCAAGGTAGCAGCAAACCTGTCATTTTAATTTACATCATTTTACTGACATGTTTCAATACAGAGTGATCAATCAATGTGTTGGAAAGGACATGCTTTGGGTGCTTTTGGGGTTGATGTTTGTCCATTGGCACTCAGACAAGCAAGATCTAAGTAGTGGAGCAATTGATGAGATTTTGGTCAGAATCGATCAGTACGATGGAACAAGATAGGGAAAATAGGTTTCAGGTTGAAAATGGCCGGAGTCATGCTTTAAATATGAAACATCTGCACAGAATGCCTAAACTCTATCCACCACCAGAGATGAACTGCAGCTTTGTACATGTTTGCTCTCCCTGATCCACAGTCAACTGCATGACAGTTCCCCTCCTTTTGAGTACAGATGTTGCATCGGCTTACCAGGACAAACTCTGCCGACCAGAGCGCAGCATCTGCCCCGGTCTCCCTGATGCAGTGCCGGCCTGTCTGTCCCCCAGCTGTGCGAGGTGACTGCCCACACTGAGTTTTAGTGTTTATACAGGTGCTGCAGCTGGGTCTCGGCTAGGTCCCCCCTTGGACACACTGCAGACTGGCTGACTGGGCTTGAGTATTTCTTTTCACTGTTTACACTGGCAAGTCAGGCCCGGGCCCTGCTGAGAGCTATTCTTGAGGTACTTAATTTTTGTGACTTTGACTCATGCAACGACCCACACGTGCACAGACACAGACACAGACACAGACACACACACACACTAACTGACTGACTCACTCAGTAAAACACCCATAAAAATACACATCACATGCACACACAACCATCCACATAGTCCTATACTCTGCTAACCAAATTTGGTACACCCCACCAGTACCCCGCCTAGTTGCCGGGAGACAGCTGCAGAGTTCTGACATGTTAATTTCAGCCCCGAGTTGACCCCCAGCTAATTATCCTTCAACTCCGTAAACACTAGTAGCACCAGTTAACACCAATTAATGGCCACTAATCATTGCCAGATGCTGCACCATGAGTAATTTGCCCCACTTCCTACACTTGCACTTACAATTTCACACATTCACATGTTTCTGGATCTGGTTTGTTGAACCCTCGCTCAGACTATTAACCATGCAGGTTTGTGCAGCATTGATTTATTTCTCTCTCTTTCTCTTTCTTTCACATACAATTATCCAAACACATTAAAATTTTGGATTGTTTCATGCTTTTCACAGGTAATAATCAAATAGTTCCATGACCTGAAAATAGTCCATGGCACAGAAAAATTTGGTCATCATTGTTAATATTTAATTTAATATTCACTATAACATGTTTTAAAATGCATGGCCCATCTTCAACCCAGCTAAACATCAATAACTTTTGTGAAAGAATGGTTTTGTCTAACATTAAGTTGTGGCTAAATTTTGCCGATGCTATTACCATAAAAACAAACTACGTATTCAGATTTCCCCTGACTGCCAATCTTCAGGCCAAAGAAACATCTGACAATCTGACAGCAAAGATGACAAAAAGATGCAAATTATTTCAAAATCATTCACTGTACTGTGCATGCATTTCTCTCTCTCTCTCACACACACACACACACACACGCACGCACATGCACATACAGAAAATCACACAGCATAGTTAAGTATTACAGAAACACCTTTTACCAGAATCCAAAACAAAATAATCTTTGAGTAGCACATAGTCAAAAGCGTTTTTCTCTCTCATTTTCTGTCTGCTCCAACATTATTCTTGATTGCTGCTTCATTGTTTGTATTGATTAGTCGAGTGTGTACTGCTTGCTGTCTTGCCTGCCAACTGTACCGTTGCCAAGGGAAAGTGTGAACGAACCTCTGCCAGCACCAGGCTCCTCCGGCAACAGCTGTGCCACATATGCTGCCGATCAATATAAACAAACATGGCCTCCCTGCACCAGGGACACGGATTGACAGGTATGATTCATCTTCTGTACCACTGGTGGGAGGTGCAAGTAATAATAAGCAGAGATAGATCTTTTCCCATTGCGGCAAGACCGCTGGGGTTAGTAAGGGTAGGTCGGAGAGATCATTCGCCCCCCAAGGAAACTGGCAGGGTTCCCCACATAACCCCTCGCAGTTTTGCTGAGGATTAGAGCAGCATGAATCCACCAGGGCTGTAATTTGTGGCATTCCGTACACAGAGTGATGCAGCGAAGATGAATGGGGAGCGGGCACGGATCATTGGTGCCGTGCCAGTCGCGCTGCAACTGAGCATATTCAACACAGACAGTGGGGAAGATCACAGTATCCAAGTGATTCACTACACACTGTTTTTTAATAAGTACTTTGTAAGCTGCACCCATTTCAGCATATGATCGCTTCATCAAGTGAACGTGGCACGGTATTTGATGCAGCTCACCCTCAAAATAATGATGAAATCGCCGTGCAAGCACCATTTAAGGATTCTGGTCGCTGTGCTACGGTCCTCTGTGGCCACATGACAAGGGTTCAGTGTTTTACAGCAGCTTGTACATCACTTGAGCATGCCATTGTCTCAGAGGCACAGCCGAAGACACGGGCCACGGAGGACAATAGCTGCACAGAGCGAGTATGACGCCCTCTTGATGAAGAGTAATGGCTTGAAACAATATTTCCCCAAGGAGTAGAATTGAAATCTGAACACTGTGATATGGTTTCATCGCCATGCAATTTGGAGATGTCAGAACAGTTTTACTGGGGCCAACACTGCGTGAAGTAGCAAGGCGCAGCCACGGGAGGAATGGGTAACATACACAGAGCCATGTTTTCATAGGCTGTTTCAAATCTTGCGACATCTCATGGTGAAGGGTGCATTGACATAGTTGCAAAGCGTAAAACATAAAAACAAGGTAAAGTGATGAGCCCGTAATTTTTATAGATATGTCCAATGTGAACGCTCCTAATGTTTAATGAAGCAATTTATCCGCGATATCTGGTATGAACCCTCTATGGTGAAAATAGTGATAAATTATACAGTCAACAGTCGAGATTATTACAGTAAGATATCAAGGCACCATGTATTAGTCATACATATTGTACTTAGACCAAGTATTCTTGCTGTGAGTTTACGATCTTTAGTTCTTTAACCTGTCAATATGCAAAGTGTTAACTAAAATGCATTGCAACTCATCCGTACTAGAATAGACATTGCCTAAATATGAATATTGAAACATCCCAGACAATGTTTTTTCACACTTGTTTTGATGACCCTCCATGATGTTTTTTTTTTCCTTAACTACATGTATCACCCACTACAGCCCTATCCCCAAATGGTAATTAAACAAACTTTAATTAAGTTCTAAAAATTTGATACTCTTAAAAATCAGATATTTCAAAACGCACTGTCTCCCCGAGCTAAGATTACTGGAATAATTAATAATAAAATGTCTTCAATCAGAGCTACTGATATGGAGCTACTTAATAATCAGAGTTGATATTTAGATAAGGGTTGATTGGTTCATTTAAATCAGGCCCATTGTGCGGTGCCGTCATTAACAAGACCATGACTCTGTTGGAAACCTCCATCACGCAGCCTGTCAAAAGTCACTGCTGACAGTTCCCTCTGGCAGCCTGCTTGCTTCCCTCCATGACGTCACCACTGCTGCAGGGTAGAAGTCAAGAGAAGCCGAGACACACGTTTACTGAAGGTCATTATTGTTTAGTTAAGTATTGGTTTGAATCAGAAACTTGCCTTGCCAGGCAAAAAGGGAAATGCAATGTTTGCAATGTTAACAAGAAATGTTCAAAAGAAATGTCCTGGCACTGTGCCTTGGAGGTATGCTGATAACATTCCACCAAAACAAGTGTCAAAATCCAGCACTAATGCAACTGCAGCCAAGGCCATGGCAACAGCCTTTTCCTTTCTTATTCTTTGACTAGAGCTGCACAGCTGTGGAGATAATTTATTTGTTTACTTTATTTACCAGTCAATTACATTTTAATGTGACTCGCCTAATGTCCGCATTCTGTCTTCAGATGTGGCCCATGTAATGACTGTGATAGATAAAAGACAGTTTAATTACAAAAAGGCCCTAATTGTCTACATGCAAAGCCTCCATTACGGGAGCCTTGAATCTATACCATCATCGAGAGGGAATGAGGCTAATTTGGTGTCTTTTTCTGATGGTGGATATTACAGCTTTATAAAAACACGAGGTAAATGTTGCCTATGGGGGCATGAGCGATGACAACATGAAAGAATGATAGGTAGAAATTCCAAAATGGCTACCAAAGGGAAAATTGGAGGGATATTAGAGGGAATCTTTGAGCTCGCCCCTGTGTCTCAAAACTTCCATAGCTGAGATAACATGATGAAGATGTAATGGACGTTTTATGGCAACAGCAGCTGCACTCCTTTCCCTTTCCTAGTAACATTCATACAGCAGCCACCCACACAGTTATCATTCTGTCCTGCACACAATCACTGGAGAGAAGTCGCTAACAGGAAATAGAATATTCTGGTCATTCCTAGCAGTTGTCATGGTGTATTTTAGTCCCTGTGTGATGCCATTCATTACTGCCCTGTCAGAACTCTCACGACTCGGGGCTCAACAGCTAATTGAGATGACATTTCCAAATACACACACGCTGCCACGAGAGATAGGCAGTTATAGTGACACATGAACACACACACACACACACACACACACACACACACACACACACACTCACACACAACACAAATAATGACATGAAACCTTTTTCAGAGGTTATGCCAAGATGGCACCGAGTGAGTGGACGCTTGGTGCGGCGGGTCCTGCACTCTTTTCTACTATTCCATTTTTTTATATTTTCCCCAGCACTCAATGCATGCTTAAACGTAATATCAGATTCATTTTACAACCAGACTTGGAAAGTATGCTGTCGTACATGGAGGAGTAGTTGATCGGCCTTAGACCGGCTGCTGGGTGTTGTGCCAAAATCCCCTAAAAAAAATTTCCCCTGGCTGTGTGTCCTCATCTTGTCCTCAGTTTGTGTTGTTGTTTTGCCACTGCACAAGACATTATCGAGGGGGAAATGTGCTTAAATGGCAACTACACTAAGTTATAGCCTGACCTTATGAAAGGATTATAGTAGGGAAACACATGAAAACTTGCATGTTGGAATTCACACACCTGTGTCCTAAGTTTAATTCTAAAAACCATACAGCTTTCATCATAAAAACCTCAATTATGTAGAGTTATACTTGTTATGATTCCTAGTGAGGTATACTTTATCACCTTTAAGTATTTATCATGAGATTTTGCATCATATTGGATAGGGTTAGTTAGAAGTTGGCAGCCTACTAGACCAATACGTTCTGTTCTCATGGAGAGAACGTCTCGCCAGCCTCTATTAAAAAGTCTGAGAAGTTAATGTTGCCTTATTTATCAAAGCAAACGATACGTATATGTAAATATATACAATATATATAAAGATGAAAACTCATTACTCAACCTTGTGATATATAACAACTTTATTAACTTAATTTGCAAGTATTGTATTGTGCCGGTTAGATTATAAATAATGTCATGTTTTACAAATTTGCTAAGGATATAAAATACTGGTGCGAAGAGACGATGTAGCATCATCAAATACGTTTATGTCTCCTGCTACCATGATGATGTATCGACAGCCTTCCTCCGCCCTACTTAGCGCTGAGCGCTGCCCAGATCGCTCGTCATGTGTGGGCGCGCTAATGTGCTTCACAGAGACATGGCTACAGGGCAATACACCAGACAGCCACACACTGCAGGGGCTTCAGCTTGTGCGGGCACACAGAGGGAAACAGAGTGGTAAGAGGGAAGGAGGGCGTCCGTGTAGCCCAATGCTTATCAGTTTAATTTTCAAATAAAAAATAAAAAATAGAAAAGCAAAAATTTGGTGTCGGTTTCTAAAGTGCACATTTTTGGCTCTTGGATAAATGCAAAAATCGTAATTTTTGGCTTGTTTTTAAAATGTTCTATTTCTTTTGCTTGAAAAATGAAAATAGAAAAATTGATCTTGCACACAAATCTGAGATATTTTTCATATTAAAACATGCCACAGGTTAATTGGCACAGGGGATACAGGAGCAAGGGCTGGACCCCATCGTCCTGCCTCACTTTTTGTCCATCGCCTCCAGTCTCATATGTCACATTTGCAAAATGTGGTATGATTGTATTTTATTTGACCAAAAAATGCACTGGAAATTTATTTCTATTGGGGTTTTATATCCTTGGTCAGCAGCTCAATAGCTTGTGCCTGTAAACATTTACAGATATGGACTTGTGGAAGGCTCTCAGTAGTAGTAAGAGTGCAAACCGGTGCTATCATAACACTGGATGTCATCTGAGACAAGAAAGCTCTGTAGTCCCATAAATGTGACTCCGGTTAGTTCAAAATGCAGCTGCAGAATCTGAAGCTACAACTTTTATGTATGGTCACATTTAGGGCTGCACGATTATGGCTAAAATGATAATCACGATTATTTTGCTCGATATTGTGATCACGATTATTTATCATGATTATTCATCCATTTTGTTTTATTGCACTTGAGCATTTTAAGTTAACCGAAATGCCTTCACATTCATAATGTATTTTATAAACCTATAAATAAAATAACATTTAAATGTACAAATCTTTGAACCTGTGATTCCGGTGCACCGGGTCCGTTGTTTTTTTTTCCGGGACCATCACCTCTGTAGCCTTAGTTTTTGGGCATTTGTATTCTAAGACACTTATTTTGTAAGAAGTCTATTTGGGTGTTTGTGGGCTTTTATTTTGAAGTTTCCCATAAGGACCCGCGGGAGAATTAGTGTAAATAAGGAAGTAGTACGTTTGCCTGTGTACTGCGTCTCTGGTCGGAGATTAAAAAGGAAATATTTTACCCCGTAACCCGTGCTTCATTGTATACTACACTTGGATCCAAGCTAATGGAAGAGTTTATACGCACTTTGAAAGGTCAGCGGCAAACTGGGTCAAAATTCAAGTAATTTGAGTTTTGATTACATTGACTAACTGTTGCAGCCCTACACCAGAGCAAGCTAAACCCAGCGTGAATAATCGCCCGCGGCCACAATCAATTAATTGTGGAAGCCAATATCGACATCGCGATTAATATACGATTAATTGTGCAGCCCTAGTCACATTATTCCTTTACTGTTATGCCTTCACTGCTTACTGTTAAATGGAGCACAGTGTATTAAGCACTAGTTTTAACATACAAATAACTGCTCAAACTATTGCCCACATGCTGTGCTGCTACCAACCCACACAAAGTAAAGTTCACAGGATTCTGGTTTACTGGTCATTCCAACAATCAACAACTCTGCAGGCAGGAGGGCCTTCTTCTCATACAGAGATCTATACTGTGGACTAGTCTGCCTTCTCTGGAGAGGGAATAAGATGCTCTCAATGTTTAAATCCAGGCTAAAAATACACTTGCTCACTGTTGCCTTGCCACCATCCTAATCCCCATTTTCTCTCCTTCCCCGTGTGTCTCCTGGGGCCTTGTACCCTAACATCCACCAACACCAGTGTCCTCCTGCTCTGCCACTCCCCGCTCCACACACACACACGCATGCACGCACACGCATGCACGCACACGCACACACACACACACACACACACACACACACACACGGAAGATTGGACTTAAATAAATGTAACCCACAGAGGAATCCACAAAAATGCACACAAATATTCTACTATCCACAAACATACATTTTTTGTGTTTTGGAAACCAAAATAAATCCAAATAAATATAAAACGATTTGCAAAAACATAAAGCTATCTTTAAATACAAACACAAATACAAATATGTTTTACAAATATATTCAAATTTACAAATGCATGTTTTTATTGTTGCCATTCAAACACATTTTCACAGCAGAATTTTGCATACAAATTTGTGGAACATTTTTTTTGTGTACCACATGACATTGTCACCTTGGGGAGAGATGAAGCTGATTGGGCCGAACGCACTGCAGCGGTGGCTCTGATTGGTTAGTTTCTCCATGTGACATGAATTGGGAAGGAGCAGAGAGTTGTATAGCTACTTTAGCAGGGTTTTTGTGACTTATATAACTTACTAGTTCTTAATGTATGCTTAGGTACCTTGTCAGCTCTGGTAACAAACTGCTAAATAACACATTCCTAGGGTTTACCGCACTTACAAACTATTTATGTTATGCAATATCAGCACTAATGGCAGTATTGATTTAGTAGTCAAAATTCTACAAACAGAACAAACAACCAAACTTTTATTTATGCTGAGCTAACGTTGCCAATAGACCCTATATGTTCCAGGCAGCCAGCCAGAGACGAGGCAACAGCTCCTGCCTGGATGAGCCACGCCTGCAGGCACCATGGGTCCCGACTGCCGCAGTCACATCTCAAAATGCTTTAAAGAAAACTTGCATTTCTGGGCCCAAGTTGTTGTTTGGTGGTGTATTTTTCTTATGTCCGTGGACAATTCACCAAACGTAGATGACGTGACTTTTTTTCCAGTGATATTTCAAAAATTCAGCTATCTAAAACATCAACAGTAAATGTCAGGTTTTGGTGTCAGTCCCTCAGAATCAAAGAGCAATAAGGGCTTCTTCTGGCACCATTTTGCACCAACGTTTAGCAATCTTACAGGGAGAAATCCATCATAGAAGAGGCAGAGAGACCAATTTCTGGGGACAGGGAGAAAGTTAAGTCTGTCTGGAGGGAGCTTAAGAGGAGAATTAAGGACGGAAAGAACACCTACCGGGAGAGGATGGAAACAAACTGCTGCAAAACAGTGTGAAGGAGGTGTGGAGGCTGTCACTTTCCCCTAAGAATCAAATTTGACTATGAATTGACTGATGAGTCAAATTCCACTGAAATTCGAATATTAATGGTAAAATTTACATAATATTGATACAGGGGCGCAGTGAACAGACAATGCGTTCTAAACAGATAGAGGTTGCCTTTTACTGAGGGGAATCCAAATATGTTCCAGACTTGGCTTGGAGGAGTAGTTAGGAGGAGGAGTAGTAATCTTCTTGTCATGCAGGTTGGGTGTTTTCCGCCATGATGCCGCTAGCGAGCATGTGTGTGCTGACAAGGACACACAGTGTCATGGATGCAAAGCACCCTACACAGTTCAGCAGTGTTGCAGAGAGGAGGCGAGTGAATGATCCTGGTTCAGAGTGTCGTCACATTGCCATGCCTCCTAAAGGCCGCTAGGGGTCAGATAGGATAACGGTGAGTGAGTGAGTGAGTGAGTGAGTGAGTGAGTGAGTGAGTGAGTGAGTGAGTGAGTGAGATGGTGAGGTGAGAGTGACAGAGAATGAGTCTGTGAAGCCAAGGCATGGGGAGCCAGCGATGCGTTCAGTTCAATCGGCTGTAAAAATAAATAAATTCGGTTTTTGGCACATTCGATGGGCAGGACAGCATTCAAATCTGTCATGATTTTTTGACATTCGACTGAAATTCAAATATTAAAATTCGTTCTGACAGCCTTAGTGTGGAGTGGGATGAGAAGGATCACAGATTACACACATTTTACTGTAAATTCACAAACTGCTCTCTTCATATTCTCATATCTAACGTGTTAAACGCTTTGCTTTCTTAAAATTCTTATATCCTTCTAATGTGTTATACGTTGCATAAACCTTGATATTAAAGAATTTTTCACTCGTCTCACACTGCATATGTTTCACATCTTTGGAATATACATATCTCATCTTAAAATTGTTGAGTGCATTTTTTTTAATACCTCCATTTGCTATATTCTTATTTATATTCTTCTTCTTGTGCTGTATGCCGTTACTATTGTTGCACCAACATCCCAATTTCCCCACAGGCATGCACAGGGCGGCTAATCGGGACAACCGTGAAGAATCCCAGTGGGCCAGGGAGGATGTGGGCCAGGCGGATGCCTCAGGATGTAATAATTTTATAAATTGACCAACTTGACTTGCTGCGTGGCCCGACCGCTGTCGGTCTGTGTGGTGGGTTTTGCTGTGTGTCAGACTGGCAGTGGCACACATACATGGTGATGATGATGATGATAATGATGAGGAGGAGATCTTAATTTGTTACCTATGAGGAATCCTGTGAAACATGAAATAATAGTAATACTATACTAAGTGTTCTAACTATGAAAAGAATATTCAGTTTTACATAATTTGAGTGTATTAGGTGCACATTCTTTTTGAATTCAAAGCAGAAAATGGACAATGAATCTCACATGTGCTTTTTCATTTGAGTCCATCTTAAGTTTGAGGTAAGGGAAAACTGGCTTTAGCCTACATGATGAGGGGCAAGTTAGCAGCTTACACACTAAAGGTCAGTATGAGCTGCGAAAAATGTATGGTGGTAACATGACCGACAATGTGGTAAGTGACCACTTTTCTGGGCTTTCTGTTTTTGTAGAGCTTTTTGGAGCCCACAGAATAATAAATATAAAGATCATACACACACTTGTGCAGAATCAGAAACACACACACACACACACACACACAAATGCATCACTAGTTCCATCTCCCAGTGCTGTCAAGACCCAATGGTCTTCCCATCTGTGCTGTGGCCTGATGTCTTGTCTGTCTCAGGCGATCCCCACAGAGATCCAAACCCACAGTCTGTGTGCCTCTGACTCACCCAGGAAATGACCTCACTACATGGGAAGTAACCTCCCACCCCCCTGGCTCCATGACCTCAGTACTAACAACGGGCCGTAACAGTTCACGCCCCGGAGAGCCGAGCGTGGCACACTTTTTATGCTGCCAACACAGTAAGGGTTATTGCAGTTATTTCATCGTTAGAAAAGCAAAACGTAGCCTGCTTTGTTTTCAGATCATTAATACACGTGTGCACATTTAGAGCTGACAGTCCCAAGGACAGATCTTCTTTTGTTCCATTTTTGTCAGGTATAAACAGTAGGAAAACATTTCATTTGTTATTGGCTGAGGGTGCTGAATAATGATTTGATTAAAGCACACACACACACACACACAGACACACACACAGACACACACACACACGCGCACTGTCCTCAAAACCTGGGAGACATCGCACATGAAAGGTGCTCAACATCAGAGGGAGTCAAATTGGCCTTGGCTGGGAGGATTGGTCCAATCAACCTCCAACCGTATAATTAGTAATTAGATTGGGATTAGAGTCAACTCCGAGTGGAGGAGCGTGGCCAATTCAAATCAGCATATGAAATGTGATTAAATTAATAAGAGAAAAATTGAAATATTAATGTCCTTTTTTTCCACTGGGTCTCAGTTTGATTTGTTTGAACTTTGGTTAATTATGGACTCACAGAGAGTAAAAGATTGTTGGCTATTTTTTTAAATAATCTTTATTTTATTGTACATTGTAGGAATCAAGTGGATCTTATTCAGAGTAACTCCCAATAAACTGTACAGTAACAGTAGAATAGGTGAACATTTATATATTACATAGTTGAACATTTATATATTACATAGTTGAACATTTATATATTACAGTGTTACAGTTTATGGATCAAATCTGATACTGTTCTACATTAGTTCCACATTATTTTCATGTCACATCCCGATGTTAGGAATTCATTTTCATATTGTCCTATCACCAGTGAGCTAAGCTTACCCAACCCAATTTTCTGAAAAGAATATACACTAGTCAGTCCATGTTCAACAATCCATCTCCAGCCCAAAATAATCCCTTGCCAGCTGATTATTTGGAGGAGGTAGCAGGTAATGGTGCTGCCTCCAGCCCCCGAGGGCCTGTCCTTCCCTGAGATTGTCTAACTTCTCAGACATGTCATGGAAAACTCCTGCTCACCTTGAATGTTCACACTTCTGTTTTCCAAAGTTTGAGAGAGCCGTGGAGGTCAGAATAGACTTCCTGGACTAATGGCCTTGCGGTGGGAACAGGAGTCGGTGCTCGCTGCGCAGAGGGACAGAGTCACAGAAGTCCTTTTGATTCAAGCCATGGGAGCCCCAGATAATTCATAATCAGTCTCCTTTTCAGCTCTCCAATTGAATAATTTTATTCTTTCAAGGATTTTATTTTATTGTATTTCAATTTCTGTCAAACATTTGAGTGGAGTGACCATTTGTGTCAAAAGTTTCCTGCGCGATGGGTGCTTAGGCATTAAAAGGATTAATTCTTAACAATATGCCTGTCATTATGATTTGGATTTTTTAAAAGATTTAATAAGCATTGTGATCAAAGGGGTTCTTATGTGAAGCTGACAACCATTCATTTCAAAAGGGCAGGTAGTCCACCTTGCCTATTAAGGCCCAATTTAAAATTTCTCCTATTGCCATTATTTAAGCTTACACCGCTCAGTTTGGACATGCAAAGAAAAACGTACACTTGAGACCGGGCTTCAAAACAAAATTACCCATCTACCCACCGTACCTCTTCACTTTTCTGGCATTAAAAAGTTTAATAACTCATTGTGTGACTTCGGATTCTGCTTTATTTGCATGTAAACCTGTGTGAGACAGCGCTGTGTGTAGGCTTTTGAGCATGTATGAAAAATTCAGCTCCAACAAGCCATGTGTGAAGGGAGGGAGTTAAATATTGAAGAGATAGGAGGATCTCACAAAGCTCTGTTGTAATGTGCAGACCTTGCTGTGTGTTTCAACGACGGGGAATGGCAGACTTTTACCAATAGGCCAGGTGTGTTTTACAGAAAAACAACATCCGTGGGTAATGGTTGTGATGGGGGGGGATTGACAGTGAGAAAAGGGAATGGTAGAGAGGTATAGAGAGACAGAGACAGTGTGTGCATGTGCAAGCGTGTAAATGTGTCTGCTGTGGTGTGAGTCTGCCTCCCCTGGCTCTGCCCACAGCTCCTTGCCTTGCCCTCAGCTAACTTCATCTGCTCTAACCTGACTTGATATCGTATCTTAGCTGAAACAGGGCGGCAGTTCGCTCCAAATAAGTTCACTGGGCAAAGACAAGTGTGACGTGGTGGTAAGGAAAGGAGAAGCAGACAACGCCACCTTGGGAATTTCACCCAAGGAAATATCACAGATAGGAGACTAAATACTCAAAGTAGTATGCATAGGTTCATCCACTAAGACAGAGACGCATTTCCAAATTTAAAAAAAAAAAAAAGTAATTTATTAAGATTCAAAAAGGGAGACTGGGAGGAGCTGGGGAAGAAAGGGGTTATGAAATGAATGAAATAAGAGTGCCATAAACCATTATGTCAGCAGTAGAAAAATAGACAGTTTATTCAATGACACAATACCTTCTTTTAATCAAACTACTTCCAGTCTCTGGATAAAACTAGGACAATTATTAAAACTACAGTAAGATAGTAGAGCACTAGAGTGGGTGAGGGCCGCTGAAGCAGGGGTAGACTAGGAGGGCGGAAGCCCAGGGGGTGCAATACTCGCTCGTGTAACCACAGCAAAATCAAGCTACAAGGTGCCCAGTGCTTGTACTCAGCATGCAGTGAAGGGACCGGACTAACCCCCACCAGGGCGGCACTCAGCTCCACTGTAGAATCCCACTAAAATCTCCTAAAACACATGCCCCAGGGGGAAATACACCAGTTGGTTCACAGACAATTACAACTCGTACGTTGGTAAGCAGCACTAAGAACGATAGAACTCAGGCAAAACAGCAGCGGTGGCAGGGACCTATAAAGAGACATAACATTAGTAAGGTTCCATGCCAACCATAGACCGAAAATTACCTCAGGCACTTGAAGCACCCTACTTACCAAGTTTAACTTTCATGGGCCGATTACAATCAGAGTCGCACCTCGCTGAATGCCCGTCTGCTACTACCCAGAGCAGACATGGGGAATGGCCACCATCAGGAAAGCTAAGCGTCCACAAAGAAAACAGGTTAAAGGAATTAAAACCACAAAACATGCTAAGGGCCATGTAGCATGACACTAGCTCCCTATACCTACCTCAAAGTGAGAAATGAAACACAAAGACCACAGCAGGGAGAAACATTGAGAAGAAGTGCCTGCAGCTACCAAACTAGCTCCTATTTATACTACCTGCATTGATTGAAAGATTGCTAGTGGGAGGAGTTGTCATTACCATATGGATCCTACTAGGGATGCAGTGGAATCCAGTCAGGAACAGTGCTCCCTGCTAAAAAAAGCAATTAGCAAGTTGTCAGAATAATGGGAAAGCTTTTTTATTCCCTGCAATTTGATGGGACAGTAATTCAGTGATTGTCTGTTAACAGCATGGCACGTTATAACACATGTTAGTAGCATTTGATCATTTTAGAATTTATTGTCATCACTTTCTATTACATACCACCTAATTCAAGGGGCTAAAATTTCCAAGGAACTCAAGGAATCACCACTATCAGATACTGAAATCAGCCAAAAAACAAAAAAACCTGGTGAATATTAAAATGTAAATAACAAAGCATTTTCAGTATGTAATTTAATTTATACTGATGTTTTGATCACAGCACCAGAAGATGTGTGTCATTCTCATTTAAATAGATAAGAGCTCTCATGCCAGCCCATTGTGCGCTATATTTACTGAGAGAGAGAGATTCTTGGCAAAGGCATCCACTATGTTTTATTAATGAAGCTGCTTGTACTACAGAGGGAGGGGTAGAAAAACTCGCACACACCGCTGGCGGCACTTGATCACTCAGTGCATTAAAATGTATGATACAAGGGAGTTAGTGAGACGGTTATCTATGAGGAAAAAAAGAGAAATAAATATTGAAACATCTTTATGAAATATTAACACCAACACAAACAATGAAAGTAACTAAGGGATTTAGGAGTGGCCAAAAAAGCCCGCAGGGGATAAATTTTCAAAGGCAGCGAGGCTGTATACAGTCTTTCAGGCATTTTTCACTAAGGGGGAATAGGAGCAATTTTCTGAAGCATCTGAGATGAACCGCTTCACAGCGTGAGAAAATAAACATTTCTTTGAGATCACAGGTTTCCCCTCGGAGAAGTGAATCCTGTGTTTTTTTAATGCATCATTGGGAGACAGAGAGGGGGAAAAGAGAGCCGTGTATTAAATATGATGACTCTTGAGGTGTTTGATTTGTGGTTGAAGCATCTTTTGATGTCATTTTCACCTAAAAGAGCGCTTGTGAGCGGAGGGGATTTTCTTCTGATGGGCAGGTTTGTCATGCAGTTCTCTTATCGTTGTTTCCATCTCTTGCGCTGGAACCGTTTTCATCTGATCCTTTGATTTGCTTGTTGTCTTAATGTTTCCTCTTGTATTGATAAAGCAGGGTTTGTGCTAATGTTTACTTTGTTGCTAGTATATTTGAGAATATGCACCTCATCCCCATCCATTACTCCATCCAGTCAATATTTAAATAAATGAAAACATTCACACGTTCCTCTTCAACAGGTCCGTGCTGCTTGTGTTTGTGGAATGAGTTTGCAATATATTCCTAAGAGTGAACTGAAAGAAAACTTGGCTTCTGTTCAGGTTCTGGTTTTCTTTGCTAAAAGGCTCACACTTCTTGCTCTCCTCTCTGTGTTTTAGTTTCTGGAAGGTAGTTGTTGACTTGCATACTAGTTGATACTGTTGCACTGATCGTGCTGGCAAAAAATACATGGAATACTGAGATCCTCCTGGGATTGGAGAGGGCAAGACAAGTATAACCTCCACAGACTCCCTCTCACTGCAGGAGAAAGACAATGCCAGAATGCCGATTGATATGCTTTTGATGTCTGTTCTATGTTTCGGGAGCAGAGTTATCAACCGTGGCGAGATTGCAGAGGGAAAAGTTCTCTTTTGGGAGAAAGACGTCTGAAAGATACAACAAGTCATGCATTTAAAACTAAACCGATGTGATATGCTGCACAAGTGTGGCAGTGTAGCAGTGTGATACCGCACCTTTTTACTGAGATGAATGACAACCCTTTTCTGAATTCTCCGAGTTGCACGACCAGTTCCTCAGGTTCAGTTTACTATGTGTTTGTTCTTTTTCAAAGTTTCCTCAGCATTGCTCAAGTGTTACCATACTGTATCTCATTCACATACGATATTCGCATCTCAACTGTGTTGTTTTCACCATCTTGCTCGTTCTAGGCCACCTCCCAAGTCACAAGGGAATGGAAAGTTTCCACAAAAGAAGAACAGGGTCTGTTAAAAATCTTTTTTTTTTTTTTCCCCTCTTTAGGTAAAAATGTCTAGGTGTCCTTCCTGGGCTTGTGCACAGGAGCTAACAACTGTCTCTAACACTGGCAGTGAGAATGTCTCACTTTGAGCAGAAAGACATACTGTAGTGCCACTCCAGACTCCAAAACCTCCAATTCTTTCTGCCTCCTTTGACCAAAGCCTCCTTGCCAGCTGAATAAACCTGAAAAAAAGTTCAAAAGAATTTGTAAGCATCAGCTCATTATCTACTAAGAGTTTTTATTTGCTTCTTTGTCTACAATACCTCTTTCTCCCTATTTATATGGATTTTTTTCCCCCTTATACTTTCTTTTCTTTTCCTCTGTGAACCTTCTCTGCCCTTGTCTGTTTATTCTTCATGTTCACCCCCCACCCTTCCCTCTTGGTCATGTGTTTATTGCAGGGTGGCTCTGTTGGTAATTGGTCACTGGCCACCCAGCGATCCTTCCCTTACCATTGGCCACCTAACCACACCAATACAATAGCAGTGACACACACCAGCAGTGACAGGAGTCCTGCTGGGTGGCAGAGCTGCAACATAGCAAGGTATCTGTGTTACTCCATGTTATAGTGTTGTAGTGGGAATGGTGGGCATCCAAGTTTGCAGCAGTTGATCACAGAATAATTCAAGGCAGATCTCCATAGAATGCATCCATGCAGTATGAACACAACGGCCTTCGCCACTATGGCAAAATAAAGATTAAATCAAGTTGCGGCAAAAGCCTGATGTGATGAAAGATGACAGCAAAATAAAGGATTATAAGTTTCTGCGACTCAGTGGAGGTCTTCGTGGCTCTGAATTTAATTGAAGTTCTGATAGCATCCATCATTTTAATTGGATCAAATGTGAGGTAAATAAGACCACGCTGTCCTATTAAGGAACCGATCGCTGGTTTGGTGGTAGACACACACACATGCACACACATAAGGGAAAATCATACAGTTAAGCTTTAGAGAAACACTCTACAGAAAGAAAAAGAGAAGATACATAATTTTATGAGTCAAGAAGAGAGACAAAAAGCAAAAAATAAGGCAACAGCATGATACCTACTTCTCCCAGGTCATACCTCCTCCTCTCCTCTCCTCTCCTCCTCCCTTCTTCTTCCTTCCAATCCAATCCACCCAACCCACCTCCACCCCTCTGCCATTTCAGTACCAGGCACTCAGGTGGGAGCCTGAGGGATGGCGAGAAACGTGTGTGTGTGTGTGTGTGTGTGTGTGTGTGTGTGTGTGTGTGTGTGTGCATGCGTAGGAGTCCACAGCTGCATGGCGCGTCTGCTTCCCCTGCCTGTAGACATGCTGCCATTCATCGCCTCATTACCATGGAGGAGAGGAGCAGAGGATGGGTGGAGGTAGCCTGCACAGACTGCAATCAGCTCTCTTTGGCTGTTTTTTATGTACTGCATATCACATTCAAATTTGTACATGCTCCATAGCCTCCGGTGCTAAAAGTCGCCACAGGCTGCCAGTTTTTTTTTTTTGTTTTTTTTTTAGTGTAACTAAAACAAACAAGTCAACACTCACTTCAAGGGTGGTGGCAACGAATGGAATGAATCCTAATTGAATCGACAGGTAAGTGACTTGCAGAACCACACATTGATGTTACATTGATGTCTGGAAACCTGCAATGCTTAACTGCTGCTACAGTGCCATCAATATGCTACTGGAGTGCATTATGTTCTACACACTGGCTGTTCTTCATTTGCATGTGTCATACAGTACATTTGATATGATTCATTTTCTTGCTTTCACTACTCACCTGAATTTGGGATCCATTCCTACAGTTTACTACCGACCTTGTAGTGAGTATTGATTTGTTGTTGGTGTTACCTGTACAGCCTGTGATGGCCTGAAGCTAGATGTGTCGTTGGTGTCTATGAAGCAGCGCAGCCTGAGCTTGTACTGCAATACATGGAATGCAAAACAACTCCGCTGTAGTCTGTATTTGACCTTATTGTATTAAGCCAGGCAGGTCAGTAGGGGTGGTGTGTGTGTGTGTGTGTGTGTGTTCTTGGTAAACAAGAACAAAGTTAGGTGAAGGAATCAAAGACCAGGGTTTCTCAGTAATGAGTTGTCCAAACAAGAGTCAGACACAAGATGTGAATTTATTATGTTTATCGATGGCAGGCCATTGTTTAATTGCGCTGCTTTAGAGCGTGTGTTCCAAAGCACACTCAGTAAGCAAATAATGTAACAAGATGGATTTTCATATAGTGGCGTCTCGTGTGTTTCAGTGCTATTTAAAGTTTGGCCATAAATTAAGCAGTGATGCATTATTCATGATGGCACTTCTACACTCTCCCGGAGGATTTTATGCTAAGTGGGGAGTCATCTCTCTCTCTCTTTCTATTTCTCTCTCTCTCTCTCTCTCTCTCTCTCTCTCTCTCTCTCTCTCTCTCTCTCTCTCTCTGGCAACTGACTACATTATCTCGCTAATGGTCTGAGTCAATGAGTCACTCTCACACTCAGGTACACATGTCAAAGCCAGGGGATCGTACAGGTTGTTGAGACGAAGTGAGCGGCAAATTAATTGTCTCCTCAAAATACAGGATGCTGCACTGAAATGTTTATGTAAACAAGCTGAATGTTATTGTGGTCAAAACACTGGGTTTTGCCAACATTCAACATAGGTTTCTTTCTGCGGTAATTAGTGAAAAGCTTATATGTTGGTTGAGCTCTGCTACATGCAACACAGTAGTGCAACTGATTCTGCAAGAATAGCAAAGCAACAAAACCTGACAGTGGAAAAAAAAAATCATAATTCCTATTCACCGGATGCTTCCCTCTAATTTGCCTGCAAACTAAAGGCAAGGTGTAAAAACAAATTTGCTCCTGAACTCCAATTTTGTGCAACCAAGTCCAACCAAGTGTGAGTGATAGAAATAAAAAGGAAAGACACCGAGGTATAGAAAGAAAGACATAATAAATAAAAAAAAACAACAACAACCATTTTCGCCGTGCGTGTGGGAGAGGTGAGGGTAGTAAATGTGGAGTTGTGAATGTGGCGTGGTGTTCCTCTCAGTGGGGGAGGGGTGGATAGTGGACACAGGGAGGCCGCTTACCGGAGCTCTCCGAACACTGAAAGGAGGGAAAATGTGTTGACAGCAATTTCACCGCAGGGTAGGAGCACACACAGAGCGCCCCAGGTGCCCCGGCCCGTACACAGTGTCTGATTGCAGTAAATTGTGGTGCTGTTTTTAGTACACAAACAAAACGTCAGTGTGTCTGGCTGCTCCCTTCACTGAGCAGGCTCGCTGAAGACAGAGGGAAGGCAGAGGAGCCTATCGGTGGATATGATGGTTTTAACGTAAGGTAAGCAGCAATATAATCTCTTTCAATTAGTGCTTTTTGCCTCTGTGCTTTTGGCGAGACAATAAACAGCGTCAGTGATGTATGACATTGTTGTATGTCATTCGATATTGTAGGTGTTTTGGGACTCCAGGAGGTTTGCTTAAGTCTGTGAATCTCAATTAGGGTAACAGAGGAATCTGTAAAATGCATTAATTTGTCTGTACTTACTATAATTCTCAAATACATGTGTGATGTCATTTTGCCATATAAAATAAAGTGCATTCTATGCTGCACTGGCTCTATTGCTATATGAACAATCTATTATGGAACAAAATGCACTCTTCCAATTTGCATTTTACAATCACAGTTTCTGCCTTTTTATCAGCGAGCAAAAAGCTTAGAACACTTAAAGCGATTACGGCAATACATTGCATGAAAAAAATGATGAAGCATGGCCATTCTAATAGGCTGCGACATCTCATCTAAGATCCCCACTCCGTCTAACAGTGCACTTATTTTCCAGAGAGAAAAGTATTTTCCGCCTATCTCATCAATCTCGCTTATGCAAATGAGTGTCTTAATTTGGTTAGGGGCAGAGTCATGTGGGAGATAGGAGAAAGTACAATCTTGTTTACCTTAATGGGGAATGTTTTCAGCCCAGTTAACCAATGACGGAGGCTCATTTAGTCATGCTAGAACCAGGAACTGGGTTACTAATGCAACATGAATTTGACCACAGCATAAGACAGTGCTGTCTTATGTGTGAAAATGAAGAAAAATCAAGCACTTGCTGTGTCACACAATCTAAAATGGCAGCAGTACTTACACATATTATCTTCAATGGATATATTTTCAAGTACACAAGGTGGCATGAAATGTCCTCAAATTCACTTACTGAAGCAACAAAACACTTTTGCAATAACAAAACAAGAACAACACAGGCAATGAGCTCCATGTCCCCACAATTCACTGTTTTTTTATGTGTCACTACTCACAAAATGATATGTAGAATGTGCACCCACTTGAAATATATTGAAATATGAACAGTTTGAAAGTAATATTAATCCTCTAAGAATAGCATCGCAACCAAAGGATGGAGGTAACATAGCAATTATAGCTGCCACTGACCCCTTCTCTGATAACCACGCACAGCAAGAAGGCGCGGAAAAATAATTATAGTCAGCTGGATCCATTGTAATTTATTGTAAAAGTAGCCTGTACTTGCTCTGTCGAATGCAGTGTGCCGTTCTCACTCTTTCTTTCCATTGTATCCCTCAGCGAAAACACAACCTGGCTGATGTGTTTCCTGTCACTGACGTCTTCTCTGCTCCAGGACAGATGTCGCACAATCTTGAGAGATAATAGAGGTGCAAATACACATACATGCACTCGCACACACACACACACATACACACATACACACACCCATATACAAGCAAGCACTACTGTCTCTTTCAAACACATACCCATACACACAGGCATACACACACACCCACACACATGAGTTTATGGGGAAAAAAAGCTAAAACTGTAACTGATGCTTTCAAAACAAATTTAGATAAAATATAAATATTATAATACGTATATATATAAAATAAAATAAAACACTAATGCCTATTATAACCCTGATGTACATGTAAGTGCTTGTGCATGTGCAACACCTAACCTCCAACCAACCCCCCCACCTTCACACATACACACACACACACACACACACACACCACCCCGATCCCGACGTCCACCTCAGCCGTCCCCTTCAGCTGACATACTCTCTCTCTCTCTGTCTCTCTCTCTCTGTCTCTCTCTCTCTCTCTCTCTCTCTTTTTTTTTCCCTCTCTCTCTCTCTCTCTCTCTCTCTCTCTCTCTGGTCTAGCAGCCTCCTCCATCAGTGGAGCCTGAGAGTAGAGTCACACCAACACGCTCCACTGGGCCCCGTGAAAGGATGCCAGGTTGGTGTGAAAGGCAGCCCGAGGAAGAGGGACTCTGTGTGTGTGTGTGTGTGTGTGCGTGTGTGTGTGTGTGTGTGTGTGTGTGTGTGGGCAGGTAAATGGACAGCCAGGTTATCTCCCTGTAGCGATGCCAGCTACAGTGCATCATTACCTGTGCACTTTGATGGGTGTGACATTCCCCTCACACTCCACTGCGGTCATTCACTCACTAGAGCCACACACACACACACACACACACACACACACACACACACACACACACACACACACAATGATACATACAGTACATGTTCAATCATCCATACAGGGGAAAACTGTCACCTTGTCTGATTTCTGTTTCTCTTCCAAACATGGATATTTGCACACACACCCCACACACATACACACACACACACACACACACACACCAATGCTGGATTTTCACTCAGACTTAAAAATTGATTCTCCAAATTGTACTAACTTATAAATCTATTTGACACTACAAGTGTTATAGAAAATGTAGTGATAATTTAGGGATTTTATCCTATTTGGAGTCCACATTTAGTTGTCTCAAACAATTTCCTGATTTGGAAGCTGTAATCAGTAATTGATAATCATTCACTTCGCTGGCGCGCTGCCTTACTTCTGATTAGCGAAGCCGACTACAGGCTTTTTGGACTCACATGCCCACAATGCCGCCAATGTGCCAGGAAGCTTTAAGTGGCTGGACACAGAAGCAGTAACACAGTTTGGGTCAATCAGGTCATGTTTTAGGATTGAACAACAGAGGCTGCTATCTGTTTTTCTAACATATCAGTGACACACACACCCACAGCCTGCTGATCAGTTGATATTTTCAGTATACTGATTCTGAAAGTTGTTTTTGAAAAGAAAAACAATTTAATCAGGTATTCATCAGGAAATATTTGGATTTTCGTTTCGTTGTTTGAGTTAAATAATCTCATGTAAAATCATTATGGTCCAGTATGGTGAGAATACAGTCGGCATTGTTATGGATTCCGGATGTAGTATGATCATTTGGTCAGACACACACACACACACACACACACACACCTATGCTATTCCATCCCACGGAACTACTCAGGAAGTCATATTCTGAAGTGTCATGCTGTGTGCCATTTCAGCGGCCCGAAGGCAAAGCTGAACTATTCTTCTTTGATATGCAAAGGAAATACAGTAGGCATCAGCCACTTGACAGAATGAGCTGCATTTTGGGACCAAGGTGCCGTTGACTCATATTCCCCACATACACAAATTCTGCATATATCGTATGATCCACTACACAGTTTCACTCTCATAACACTTTCTGCTCCGCTGTCTGTGTTAGGTCACCAATGAATATATGAATATAGCTGGGATCCATCCGTTGAATTTTTACCCTGTAGGAGATTTCCTTGCAAGAACTGCTGTTTTTTTTTGTTTGTTGTTTGCCTTTTGTTGTCAGTTATCTTTTAACCAGTCTTATTTCATTGTGTTAATAAAGTGAACCAAACTAAGTAACAGAGGAAGTAAGCTAATAAGATTATAAACCAGAGATAGTGGATATTGGAGCCCTTTGAATGAGCTATTTTGACGCATACACAACTGAGATCCTATTAGTTGATTTTACGTTGATTCAGTCTGGTTTGTTTTGGATTCTCAACACCTCTTGGTGTTGTATCAGCCTACGCAGTTCTTCATAGCCTCGCAGTGTCTCTGTGTGAGCGTTGGAGCCATCTGTTGGGGTAAACGCAGTGTCAGAAACAGTGAAAGTGAGATGGCAGCGAAGAGACGCTCGCCCCGAGGCGCTTCCTCTGTCATCACTCCAAGAATCCCGCTGTGCCGACCATGAACATTAACTTCCCAAAGCACTCTGGGTAATCACTTGCCGCCTCACAGTAGCCAAAACAAAGATTGCAGGGGATTTTGTGATGCACACAGTTGGCACATGGAGCGGGAATTGACAGTGAATGAACACTTCATTCAAGAATGTTTTATATAAACAGCAAGTGTTGAAAATCAGAGAGACGTGGAGTAGAAAAAGTGACTTCATTTGGGAAGAGATCAACATGGCAGATCTTTTGTTTCCGTTCATGCTTTACAAATGCTTATCATGAACCAATACAGATCTCTAGCAAGTATATACACAGTTTCAGAGAGGGGTTGGTCCCTCAGTGTGGTGTTTGGCCTCAACAAAGGGACAAAGCTGAGGTTAATGGATGGACCTTCTAAGTCAGTGGTTCTCAACCTTTTTGGCTCATAACCCCTTAAAATGAAGCGATAAATACTCACAACTCCCCATCACAGGCTGCATATGCAGAATGGTAAACAGTTCAACCAAAGAATGATTTTCCATTTCAGGAAAAAGAAGAAAAAGAAAAAATGTGAAAAAAAAAATCTGATTAAATTTGTATCGTAGAAATATGTTTTTTTTCCTATTCCATAAATTATCTCGCGACCCCCTGGGGGGTCCCGACCCTCAGGTTGAGAACCACTGCTCTAAGCCACTGCAACAGTTTGTGCCTCTGCACTTTCTGATGTCAAAGACCTGCAGCAGCCAAACATCTGCTTGGCCACAATGCAAAAACAGACAGGCAGGTAAGTGAGCAGATAAACAGGTGGGTAGATAGACAGGTAGGAAGACAAGAAGACAGACAGACATACAGTCAAACAGACGAGCAAGCAAACAGGCAGATGCACACACACAAACTGTACACACACACAGTACGCACACACACACAAGTGCATCCAGCCCATGCGGCGTCACGGGCCAATTTATTTTCTTCGAACTCCATCTGGACATGAGACAAATAGAGTCATCTGCCGGCCAGCGAGGTGACTGTAATTTGTTTGCCTGCATGGCTGTAATATTCAGTTTCTCTCCAGGTTAAAACACAATTACTTCCTAGCAAACACGGCTGGACTAAATCGGCCACGGCACCGCGTCCTGCCATCTGTTGCTTGCTTGCAGCAGGATGTGAGCATGGCTGGCAAAATGGCTCCCGATTAGATGTTCCACGGAGACGAGTCTATGCCCCCCATCTGATGGGGATACACACATCCACACACAGTCTATGCCCCCCATCTGATGGGGATACACACATCCACACACAGTCTATGCCATCCATTTGATGGGGATACACACATCCACACACAGTCTATGCCCCCCATCTGATGGGGATACACACATCCACACACACAGTCTATGCCCTCCATCTGATGGGGATACACACATCCACACACAGTCTATGCCCTCCATTTGATGGGGATACATACATACACACATCTATATGCATACTGTACACACAAACACAGACTGTATACTGCACATACAGAAATACAGACACACACAGGCTAAGAAACATACACACACACACAACACATAGATGCAAAGTAGAGCCTGAACAGGGGTTTGATGTCTGCAAATATGAGTCTACAATCTGGCAGAAAAGGGAGCATCGTAGAGTTGCTCTACACTATAAGACACAATACATATGGAATATGTTTTCACTCAAACTCAGTTGGATGCCCAATCACCTGAAAGTGTCTCTTGTTTCTGCAAAACTGTCAACTTTGGAGAGAAAGATAACTTTTGAAGACCCATTTTCCATATCCACAAAAAAAAAAAGTGTTTCAGCTTCTGTTGATGTAGTCCGCTCCATCTACTGCTGTTTTGAATTCATGTGCTTGCAGAGAGTCTTGCAGTATCTTTTCTCAAAAATATAGTTGAGATGAACCTTAAAATACTGTGGCATTGTTGAAATTAATCTAGGAAATACAGTGATAGGAGAACAGTAAACATAATCCGTTTATTACATTTACAGTATTGTCTGCATGCCAAGAATCAACAGTGAAACACCAGAGGGTTGCTGTTAGGTTTTGTTTTACATTTGGCCCAGAAAGAAAGAGTCCTCGTAGTAACAGCTATCAGCCCCAGCACTTCCAGTTCTTTGTGTGTATAAACCATGGCAAGAAATGGCCCCTTTCTCATCACAAATTACACCTTCTTTTGGTGCAGCCCATGAAGAAATTAAATAAACACAATATGCAAAACCATGCCTAAGCTAATTAGCAGCAGGCTGCCTCACAATGAATGAAGAATACAATTAATCAGTGTGTGTGTGTGTGTGTGTGCGCGTGTGTTTATGTAGGGGGTTGCCTATGAACACACATATGCTTGGTTTTTATTGACGCTCCCTTTGTTTTGCCCCTGCTAATCTTCAGCCTTGTGTTTTTATTCGACAACATTGTTCTATGAAATCGGTTATTTGCATGCTTACAGTTTTGCATTTGTGTTGCATATGCATAAACCGAGGCCATGTGGGTTTACTCTAAATGCTATTCTTACAATAGATAAAGAATTAGGGAAAGCCTGTTATTTTTAATCACATTTTTTATCCCCTGGTAGGTAACGTACCACTACTGTATGAGATAAGGCTGTTTGCTTTCACACAGATTTCCAACTCACTTCAGTAGGAGTAAGTCCATTTCTGGACCCTTTCCAGATGTGAATCACAACATAATGATGTGGGCCTATTAATAGATTAGATACAGTCTTAGTGTCTGCTGTAATTTATTAAACATGATTAAACATCTTGGCAGCGGTTCCAACTCTGCTAACCAACCCAGGAATGAAACTTCTCATAGTTAGCATCAATTAAGTCATCTGTTTGATTATTTATTATTGTTTATTTTAGTTCTAAATAAAAGACTTTGTTAATTTACAGTAAGTAGCAGAAAAGCTAATGCTCTCATCACTGTGTACTTTCATCAGCATACAATGCAGCAGCATTATTACTCATTGTGTCACTGAATAGTATCGCTTTGATATTGCTAAAGTATATTTCTAACAAAAAAAATGAGGAAGAATTATTATGCAAAAATTCAATGATCACCCATGAAGTGAAAGAAAAATACTATATCCTTATATATATTACACACCAATTGAATTTCCTTCCTCATTTAATACTCAGCAAATAACAGAGTTTCTGATGTTGAAACACAGCCGCGGCATAACTGCTGCCGTGTGATGTCAGCGAGGCTCTGTGGAGACTGTGCGACAGTAAAAGTGGACTGCATCAAAGTGTTCTGCAGTGGCAGAGTGCCACCCATAACAAAGAGCGCCTTATGGCCGGGCCGGGCGCTCCAACGTGTAGCACCGCCCCCCCGACCCCGGTCAGCCATCAGCACATCAGAGCGGAGACAGACAGCGGAGGAAAGGCTGGACCTCATCTCACCTCTCAAAGAGCTGCATGACCCCGCTGCTCCCAGCTGCATTCACGCCGCCTGACACCAAGTTCAAAGTAATTTCTCCTCAGTGTGTGTGTGTGTGTGTGTGTGTGTGTGTGTTTATGAGTGGAGTGGGGAGAGAGAGTAAATTAGGGGGATTGTTCAGGGTGCAGAGTGTGTGCGCGTCTGTGTGCATGTGTGTGTTCTTGCGTGCATGTATCCGTGCGTGTGTGTTTGTGTGTATGTGTCCATATGTGTGTGTGTGTGTGTGTGTGTGTGTGTACTGTAAGTGTGTGTTATTACAGCCCCTGTTTAGCTGAGCTGAACATCTGTCACAACAGCCTGCTCTCAGGTCGTTCTGTCTCTGGTGGAAAGAAAATAAAAATATCCCCTTTTAGGCAGCTTTATCTCAATGGAATGATATTTTACACATGTACAGGAACTCTTACTTTGCCACATTGCCTAAATGATTAATGTCAAGGTTGGATTTTTTTTTTATCCATTGACAGTCAGGAAATATCATAGAGTTTTAGGGGAAAGAAAGGGATTAGTCAGGATACAATTATGTCTTCTAAAGGAAACTATAACACCGTTTCTTTCTTTTGATGTGGCTGTTATGGTGGCCACACTGTTGCTTTGCATTGTTTAATCAAAAAAATGCCTTTGTCATATTTGTAAGGGAACACAGAGAGGAGGGAGGGAGAGAGACAGAGAGGGTGAACACATGTAGGTTGATGCACCTCAAAGGAGTCGTCTTAACCCCATTCTCTCCCCTCCGTTTATTTCAGCACAGCGGCATTCTATCTTTCTCTTCTATCTACAAGACCCATTTAACACATGAGTGGCAGCAAGCGTGTGCGGGCGGGGGGGGGAGGGGCGGGGCAGGGTCAAGGTTCATAAAATTGATGTACCTCGACATCAGCTGACCTCTGTCAGATCGTTCTATCTGCTGAGGTTTTCTCTGATACATGTAGCAAGCCTCCTGCTCTGGCTACACTCAGTTATTTTTATTAAGCATCACAGCTAATGCAATTCCATTAAAATCCCCCCAAAATTCAGCACGTTCAGAAGCCATTTTGTGCATTCAAGGCTTGTGAATATCAAACAGTTATGCAGAGGTAATTGATCATATGCTCCAGGGGAGCAAGGCAACAATTTCATTGCGGGGAAATCTGTATGGAAGTGTTTTTAAAGTGGATGGATTTCACAATGTGGAAAAAGGCAAAGAGACGGGCTCAAAGAGAAAAAGCCAGTAACGCACTATAAGAGGTTTCCAAGTATTTCCAACAAAAAAGTGGGGTTAAATACTACTTGTCAGTATTCAGCGAGGGTAGAAGCTGAAGATATATCATCAAGTCTATCCTGACAAAACCGAACCAGATGGAATAAGATACTATTTCTAATAAACTACTGATCTTTATGGTACTTAGTCAAAGCCCTTTGCCAAAGACACATCTTTGAAAACTTCTACCTAAATTACTCTCTCCTTTGAATTGAATTTGCATGTGAATTGGCAATACCAAGGGTAAGCACCTGTCACACCTGTTCTACTTGTATAGAGCACCATTGTGTAAAACATTTTCTCACTCTTGCCTTGCTGTACTACTGTAATTATTCTCCAAGAAATACCATACTTGACTGTACTTTGTTTCTTGAATTATATGAATGCCTTTATTTACCTTGAATGGCATTATTTATTGTCACAAATTACTAGTTTAGTTTAGGTGTGATTGTAAACAACAAGATGAATTGCATTGAATGACGCTGTATCTGCAGACACCCTGAGTCATTTCACCTTACTATTGACTGTAATTCATTAAAGATACGTTGTAACTATAGAATGAGTTCATGCAAAAACCTTGAATAGAGCTAGAACTCAAAGGGTGTTTTAATGCACTGAAACAGAATTGAGCCAGTGAAGCAGGGATGAGCTATCAACAGTTGACTTTGCTGGCGTCCTTTCAAAGCCCAGAATAAAGCTTGAGACCTTCCATGTCATTGCCATGAAACTAAAGCTTTAATTTGCCATTGTGTGCAGTGCCAGCAAAACATGCCAGCAGAAGAAATAAATAAGGCACAAATGAGTTCCTCTAAAAAGAGCCACGGCATATAGAAGTGAGCAGGAGTATTTGACAAAACGTTTCTTAATAGGCTTTTCATCCTGCCTGACTGAAATGGCGGCTGAATTTCTGCCACCACGTCAATTAGTAAAACTTTTCTTTCTCTCTCCCCCTTTCAGCTCTGAAAGGACTCTATGAAATTGCCACCGCCCAGCACAAAAAGAAAAGCCTTTTATTACGCTCATCTTTCAAACACTGGCTGTCGACAAAACACGTTTTCTGCCTGCAATACTGAGCTACTCAGGACCTGAGAAGGAAGAAGACACAAACACCTTTCCAAAAAGGGTTGAATTGTGTGCTGCAGTGCTTACATTATGGCTTCTTTCATCCATATGGTCTGGCACTGGGATGTGTGGGACACTGCTTTCAGTACCAGGAGGTAGATAAACATTTTAAAATCATCACGTATTTTGAATCAGTATACTTAAAGGAATAGTTCACCCAATAATAAAAAATTCTATAGCATTCCAAAAAATAATTACCATAAAATTACTCCAAACGGCTCGTGCAGCTCGTGCAGACAAACAGGAAGAGCTGTTCCTCTTCTCTATCAAAGTTGTTGGACATTTTTTCTTCTTTGTTTGAAAGTCAGGTAAGTAAGCGCTAATAAGCGACCTGCGCTAGCTAACTCGCTGTGTGCTATGTGGACATACAAACTTCAGCGGTGTTTCGAACTGACATGAGGGTGAGTGAACAATGACAACATTTTTGGGTGAACTATGATTTTACTGCTGGTGTACTTACTATTGTGCAACAATTTTAGCTAATACCGTCATCCACTCATTTGTTGCATTACTAATTATCAGCTTAGGAATATGAATATGACCAAGAAAAGTCAGACCTTCACTTGCATTCAGAGCTGAAATCAAGTGACCAGGACCAGAGATAAAAGATATGAACATTGAATTTTACCATTCATTGGCACAGTACAGAATAAATCATTTTTGAACTCACCAAGGTCATTATTATTTCAGTCACTTGCTTCTTTGTGCCTCATATAAAATGAAAAATCTCACAAATCATTTTTAAGGAGATACAGTTAACACCACCTCTTCCATCTTTCTTTCTTTCTTTCTTTCTTTCTTTTTTTCTTTTTCCTTCTATCTTTTTTCTTTCTTTCTTTTTTCTTTCTTTCTTTCTTGCTTTCTCTTTTTCTTTCTTTCTTTCTTTCCCTGCTTCCTCTAACTTTTGATGCCAGATGAGGCTACAGCTCTATAGGAGCACCCAGCACTGCCCTGTTTAATACTAAACAGGTGCAGCTGTGTGTGTGTGTGTGTGTGTGTGTGTGTGTGTGTGTGTGTGTGTGTGTGTAGGTGTGTGTGTTTGTGTGTGTGTGTGTGTGTGTGTGTGCGAGCACGGTAATGCATGCACACACGTGACACAGAGACCTCGCACCCCTGCATGTCCATACGGCCAGCAGCTCAAAGCGGGCGGACGGAGCTGATGGCATTAGGCAGCAGAGGGGCCAGAGAAGCAGCTGGCCACCAGCTCTCAGCGGCCCTCCCACCCCAGGCATGAAAGGGCCCCCCAGACCTCTGGGGAGTGCTTAGTGTCTTGTCGGCCATTGTGGCCCTAATGGTCCCTCGGCATTCATAGCTGGCCATTATACTGGAGCGAAACCAATCGCTTTGCCACGCCTGTTGGAGTCAAGAGGGGACGGAGCCTCCTGTTGAAGCTCTGACAGCGGGTAGGAACTCTCTCAAGCTCGGACATGGGACCCTCTGCTCTCTTTCCCTCTAGCCCTGCGTCTTTCACTTCTCTCCTTGTTTCTTTCTATTTTCTGATCTCTTCTGTCTCCCCTCCTCTCTCTCTCTCTCTCTCTGTCTCCCTCTCTCTCTCTCTCTCTCCCTCGCTCTGGTCAGCTGCTGGACCGTATGGGGTTGACAGGACCCTCCAGGCCCACCAGTAGTCACCACCTGTCCACCTTCCAGAAGATGAAGGGTCACACAAAGACACAGCGGACATCCATAAGTCTGGAAGGCAGAATAAGATCCTAAGAGGCTGCTCTGAGCTCTGAGCTAAATTGATTTTTCACACTTTTTTTTTACTAGTCTTTCCTTTCAAGTTAGGATACTTTCTCTTTGATTTAAGTCTGTTTTAAAAGAATGTTAGTATAAAATATGTGTATAAGTCATCTAGCTAGGGTGCACACTATGTACTTGTGATGAGTTTAAATCCCCTGATGGGCATTGATTGATATCCAAAGACAGGAATAGGACATAGTATTATCATTAGTGCAAAACAAGAGAAAATAGCAATGTGGTAATGTATCAGTAATATATCAGCGCAGATCATAACTACAGCTCTAATTCCTGTCTCTCTTCATTGCATACTGCCATAAAGGCTGATAAAAGGCTCACAGAGGGCGAAATGCCTAGTACTGTAATTTGTATTTGTTATATTACTAGACAGCGTAATGAAAAATGATATATCGCATTGAAGCGGAGCAGGCAGATAACTAAATCCACCCCGAGATCACTGAGACGGCAACGCTGCAGTGGCTCTGTAGTGTACAAACCACAGATCTACAGTCTCAAAGTCACCCCATCAAAGACGTTATCGACTAGGCGGCGATACACTTTGATGTCCCAACTGTCTCTCAGGTACACACACACACACAAACACCCGCGCACACGCCAATTAGTGCAACCTCTCTTTGTGTGGAGGTTGTACACGAGTGACCTGATGCTTGATGTCACAGCGAGTTCAAAGGGCTGACAGTGTCAAAGAAAGTCCCAGTGGGGGCTACACGAGCGAGAGTACAGCCTCTGCTATGCAAACACAACCCCCCCGAAGCCCCGGAGCTACAGGCAGGGGGAACAATATCATGTCGAGCCTGTGAATTTCTAATGCGGAAAAGAGGAGACACGTGCTCCCACACACACACACACACACATACGCATGAACACCGACACACAGTTCATCCAAACGTTTAATGAATAAGGACAAACGTATGCTTGCGCACACACACACGCACAGTAGGGAAAGAGATGAGAAGACTTTGTAGATGAATTCAGGTTTGTGCGCAGGGAGGCAGGTAAAGAGTGGATTGAAAGTGAGACTAGAGAGAGATTTTGTCTATAGGGATGGATGGTAGGAGAATCAGAAATATAGTTTGAAAAGTTGTGTAACTTATATCGATTGAAAACGTGGATTCAGTTGAACTGCAGAAAGTCAAAACTTTTTTATTATCTTGCATCGTAGTGTGCCTTGTAGAGCTGTACAGCAGTAAATATCATTTACAGTAGGATACTCTAAATATCCTGATAGACTGGTGTGCATATACAGTACTTTCACAGTCTGGGACTCAACTTGAAAAATTTTCAGAATCCATATTTCTAAGAAAGACTGTGCCACCTCCTCTACATGAGTGCTTCCCCAACTTGGTTTTATTTCATTTTTACCAAGGTGCCAAAGCTAAGGAAATCTCTTCTAAGATTGTTGTCAAGTGGGAATAAAGGCAATGAAAATATCAACAGCGTGTTTCTTCGACCTATCGCAGTCTAGGGTGGTATTCGAAACAAAGGGATTGATGGAAGTTGTCTTGTATCTTCTGATTGTTTGTTGTTTCGCTCACCTGGGACATCCAGAGAGGACAATACTGGGAGGTTATGGGTGCAGCAAAGAGATCAGAGAACAGGCAGAACTGACCGTCCACAAGATTGGTTGGGAAGTACAAACAGCGACTCGGACTAACACTATGAGTATTAAAAAATACTGTCTTAGGCGTTACATCTCACACATGAATACATCGGACATATATTTTATATGGTTATGGATTTATTCCCTCCGAACTGATATCCACTCTTGTGGAGGTGCGTTTGATTTGTTGCTGTTTCCTTGGGAGACAGCGGCCTATACTCAGCTCACGAAAAAAACAAGACATTTTGTTTCCCTCCTTCCTTCCCCAAAACAAACCTGGCACAGCGTGTGTGTGTGTGCGTGCACGTGTGTTTGTGTGTGCGTGAGTGTGTGTGTGTGCGTGTGTGTGTGTGTGTGTGAGTGTGTGTATCCTGGAGGGCAGCAGCAGACTCATTAGGTTGGTACTGAAAGTGCTGGAGCTGGGAAGTAGACAAACATGCACACACACACAGACTAGGACGAGCTTGCTTGCATGCATACAATGCTGTAAATACACACACACACACAAACAGACAAATATAGAAGATGCACACTAACTCTTTCTCCATTGGACACACAAACAAGCACAGACTCTAATACAGGCACACACACACACACACACACACACACACTTCACGTTCCCTCTCAGCAGTGTGGATAGGATGTTGGCCCCCTGCAGCATTACCTGCAGCCAAGTCAGAGGGCACCATTAAAATTCAACATGCTTTCACTTGCCCCCCCATGACCCAGGAAGTGTTTAACATTCTGCTCACACACCAAACACCAACAACTAGAGCTCACAGAATCCATCCAAATCTCCCATGTCTCCTACTGAAGAAATAGTGAATTCTGAGACTGTGATATAGTTGGTCTCGCCTATATGGTATTTTGTATAGTAGCCTATAATAAGAGCGTGATATTATTTTGCTGCCAAAGGCATCCGTATTGTGCAAAAAGTGTCTTTCTGTCTCTCTTTCTCTCTCTCTCCTCATTTCTTTTGAGGTTCAAGGACACTGCACTCGGCGACAGCACAGAGAGAAACTGCCTCACCATCCGATAACATTTTTATTTTTTTTTTTATTATTAAGTGTCCTATTCTATAAGATATTCCTCTACCGTCTGCAATGAAGTGAAGAAAATAAATAACCAGACAGGCAAAAAGCCTGCAGGGGAAGTGACACAAAGGTCCGCGCCGCTTCTTCTTCTCTTTCCCCAGAGAACGAAGGAGGAGGAAGAAAGACGAGAAGAGAAGGGAAGATAGAGGAGGCGAGGGAGAGCTGAGGAGACGGGGGTTAGTGGAGGGAGACGGGGTGCGGAGCGAACGGGGACTTGGTGGTCGACGGGGGGCGGGTGCTGTGGGGGGGCGGGTGCTGTGGGGGTCCGGGGGAAGGACGGCGAATGAGAGAAAAAAGTCAAAATGGGGAGAATGTTTTTTTTTTTTTAAATGCTTACAAACAGAAGGGAAAATTGGAAAGGAGGGAGGGTGGGAGAAGAAGAGCGATGAAGACAGGATTGAGGAAGAAAGGAGTCGGGGATAGATGGATAGATGGATAGATGGAGGGAGAACACACAGGGAGAAATCTGCTACAAATAATCCCTGAGGGGTAATTATTCATTTGATGTTCAGTGGGTGGCAGTAATGCTTGGGACTCATTTCCAACAACATTAAAAAGAATAAACCAACTTTTTGCCTACTTCCTTACCTTTGTGCAACAAGATTGGTTGCAGTTTCACCACATAAAGAGCACACAGTATGTGCTCGGCAAATTGATCCTGAGCAAATAAAGGTTAAAAAAAAACATTTGGGGAAATTCAGCCTGCTCTTCTCTGTCCTTTCAATTCCATTATGGCTGGATCTATTAGATGGCTGGAACAGATGTGCTCAACAGAGGGACACACAGCATACACACATACAGAGGAAGGCATGGGGAGTGGGGGTCACACACACACACACACACACATGGACACGCGCGCGGCACACATTTATGTACGGACATACAGTTGCAGCTTCACACACACACTGGTTTCTCTATATCTTTCTTTCTCCATTTGTTCTTATCATCCATTCTCTCACATGCTGTTGTGAGTTTAGTGTCAGACACCATAAAGTAAAAATTGTTTATCTTAATAAATGCATTTTACACACATGGAAATGAAAAGGTGTCTGCTGCAAAAGTTGTCAGACTAACTTTTCATATGACACCGTTAAGCATTGGTGTACATGAATGTCTGTATTTGTATTGTAACAGTATGAGATAGAGAGAGATGTTTAATACGCATGTGTGTGTGTATGTGTATGTGTGTGTGTGTGTGTGTGTGTGTGTATTTGTTTCTGGTTATGATTCGTAAATGCATCTGTATCTTTGGGGACATGCTTTTATATTTCTGTACAGTCATATATGGAGGCTGCAGTGTTGATGCAGCCCTGCAAAAAAAAAAAATCCATTCTATCTCGCAGGGAGAAAGGAGGGAGAAGAGGCACTCATGAAGATTTCAGGAGACCTCAGTGCCTTTGAAATAGTTCTTTTCAAAAGCACCGTGGCGTGTTTCCATACATATTTCATTTCTATTGCTCTGTGCATGCTCGGAGAGGCAATGGGAATTATTTATGTGGTCCAAGGAGAGAGAGAGATAAAGCAAGAGAGCGAGAGAGAGAGATAGAAGAGAGAGAGAGAGAGAGCTCTGACGCCATTCGCACCAAACTTCATCACAGATTACGCAGGGCAGAAGCCAGAGAGATACGTGCTCAACTAATTAAACGTCTAAATTAAGTCATTAAGTCTGTGGCCTTTTTTATCCAACCGCCTCTGGTAAAAAATAATTAAATCTCCCCTCAGTTTCCCTCAGCCCTCTCTCTCCACACCTTTTTGCAGCTCTGTTTCATAATACAACTAAAAAGACACTGGCAACGAGCCCAAAAACACTACTGCATGCCGCCCGTCTCACACCGAGGGCGATTTGTATATAGCGCTGGCACTCACACAAACAGTCCTGCGGTTTGATACTGCGTGGTCTTTGCTCCGCTCCACCGGTCTCCAGCAGAGTGAATGGGCGACTCTCACATCGTGTCATTAAAACTGTGGCAGCAAAGATGAGCTGAGGGAAAAGTGGGTGTAGAAAGAAGACACCGAGAGTGTGCATTTGTGTATGTGTGTGACTGCATGCGCTTGGTGTGTCTGTGCGTGTGTGTGTGTGTGTGTGTGTAGGTGGGTGGGTGTGTGGGGGGGATTAGTGAGTGCAAGAGGTTCAGTGTCTGCTGACATCTAGACAAGCTTGTGTCTCTGCATGTGTGGGGGTTCTGGGGAGGAAGAGAGCTTTGTATGTCTGTGCATGTTTGCGTGTGTGTGTGCGTGTGTGTGTGTGTGTGTGTGTGTGTGTGTGTGTGTGTGTGTGTGCGCGCGCTGCATTTATGTGCATGTATGTCTGTGTATCTCTCCACTGGTGTGGGAACATTGTGGTGTAGACATCTGCTGGGGTTGCTGCAGTTCTGCCTGGTGTCAAGTCTCGGGGGTGGCTTGTTTTGCCTACTTGACACGTTCCCAGCATGTTCTCCACTTCCATCTCTTAGCTCAGCACAAAAGAACAGTGAAATATACTCTCTCTTTCTCTTTCTCTCGCTCTCTCTCTCTCTCTTACACTCTCTCTGTTTGTCTGTCTCCGTCGCTCCCTTTCTCTCCCTCACACACATTCCACCGGGCCTCGATACGAGCTTTGATAATTGGAGCTATTCTCCCACTTCAGAATTGTCTACATCCAACATTTTTTTTAATGTTCTCCTCAGAGTATACCTCTCAAGGCTTCCCACTAATTCTGTCCTCTTCGTATATTCCGTTTGCATCAAAAAGATACTTTGAAGCAAGAATAAACTCGCAGAGGGATGCTAAATTTGTCAGTTTGGTTACACAGTAGAGCCAAATCATCATGCGCCATGCGGGCGTGACGTTAATTTATTGAGCGGCAGGGAAGGAGACAAAAGGATAAGGGTGTGTGCGTGTGGGGGGGCATCTTTGTCAATTAGTATGCAAATTCATGCGGGTGCCTCCCTCAGATATCCAATCAGGCTGTCACCTCGGCAGGGGGTGTGATTATGAAGTCCCTATGAAGTGTGGCTCTTAGGCTGCTATGCAAAGTAAGGGAGGGGGGTGGCGAGGGACGGGAAGACACACTGTTTGGATGACCGCTCATTGTTTGATGTCTCAGATCAGAGCTGTACATGCACGTATGATCTTCACGCGGTGACTGACGCCACCTCTGTCTATGTACATTGAACTGAACCAATTTAAAGATTTGTCAGAACTTTGATGTCTCCTAACAGGCCAGAATAAATAGAGAACGAAGCACACATCTCTGTACATTTCCACAGTATATCTACACCATGTATTAACCATCGCTTGAACGCTTTTTTCCAGCAGACTAAGTGATTTGTCATTTCCGTTGCTGTCAATAGCAGCTTATACGGGCATATCCATCATGCTTTTCACATTAAGACAGTTGTTGAAGATGGGAGACGGGGGATGGAAAGGCTGATGCATAGGTGTGTGTGGGGGGTAATTTCGGTGTTCTGTGATCAAAATGGATCAAAATGTTAGTTTTATTGAACCACAAGAAAAAATAGCTAAGGTTTCTGCAGTGCAACATACTGTATCTGTCTCTGCTGCCTTCTCTTTTTCTCTTTCTCCCCCTCTCTATGTCTTTCTTTGTCGCTATGTGTCATTTCACCTTGAATCAGTTGTGGGCATACCTGCATCAGATGTACACACGTCCTGTGTGTGTGTGTGTGTGTGTGTGTATCTGTCTGTGTGTATGCATGTGTGTTTATGGATGTGTGCGCAAATGCATGCGCCCAAGTGTGTGTGTGTGTGTGTGTGTGTGTGTGCGTGTGTGTGTGTGTCATGGCCGTCACCGCTCACTCTGCCTGTCACGGGGGGAAATGGCTCGTGAGAGATTAAAGCTTTGTCTTGTCATAATGAAAGGTTAGAGCGATGGAGAGATCTGAGTCCAATGAAACGAGAGGGACAAGACAGACAGAGAGAGAGAGGGGGAGGGAGAGAGAGAGAGAGAGAAAGAGAAAGAGAGAAAGGGAAAAATAACAGGGGCGGTGGAAAATGAAGATCAGAGGCACTCAAGCATCGCCCCGGTGGAGTCTCGCCGTTTTTCTCTATGAAGTCAATCAGGCGAACGACAGACTGCCACTGACAAATGTTACCTCTGAGTTCTCTTTCTCTATCTTTTCCCTCTCCTATTGTTAAGCCCATGGATCAAGGGGTAAACATTGGTCTATCTCCACTGGATGGCTGTACAGAAATAGCAATTACAGAAAACAAAACAAAGCCCATTTCAACACAGCAAGAAGCACTCACATGCACATTCATTGTATCCTTCAAAATGGTGCTCTCATTTCAAAAGATAAACGCAGAATTTGTTTACACCCTTCAGAATTTCATACCTTTATGTTCTTTTGATGCACATTTCACACGCCTGCAGGTTGCATTACATCTTTGTTGTTGTTGGTGTTGTGTTGTGTTGTGTTGTGTTGTATTGTGTTGTGATTCTCTGGCATTTCTTTGGCATTCAGTACCAGAAATATTATGTATGCCAGGTGAGTAAGCTCTCTAATGGTATACCACAGCTCCCCCTAGTGGAAGGGAGAAAGCCAATCAACCATGAGGACATGGGTTCCTTGGATCCATGCCTCAATTCACCTAAAACTCACTGTGGCTGACAGTGGGTTCCTGAGTTATTGAGATAGAGTCTAATAAGTGTGAATCACCATCGCACTCGCTGGGCCATTTGAGCATTTCATTCCAAAATGAGATGTCCAAGTTGTGGCAGCTACTGTTGACACAGAATGGCAGTAAAACTCATCATGGATAATGAGTCATTCCTTACAAAATAGTAAAAATGTTATGAGTGTAATAATTTAGGCTTTAAAAATATTGAGCAATAAATCAGGCCTTGTAAGTGATGGCATTTTGAAATCTCATCCATTCTATCCATACCAATATAGTTTTTCATAACGGGAACAGAAGAATGCTATCAACTGACACCAGCCATAACTGTGCATCCACAAAAATGGCCAGAATTTTCACTAATATCACCACAGCCCATTCACTCACATTTTATATCAGTCACACATCAGCGGGCCTTCTTTATAGAGCAAGTTAGCATGCTGTAATCTTCAAAGCGTGTTTAGAGTGCTGAATCTATCCTCATGGTAAGATAAACAGAACAGGCTAACATCCTCCAAGCTATCATGCTACACAGCTCCACAGCTGTGAAGACCATTGACTTCTGCACCATCAGGGAGACAAATGTCACTTTGGCACGGTTGTATTTCAGAGTCAACAAGAGAGGAGTAAAATGGTGGATTTATCTTATGGTTCCTCCAGACGATATATCACATCGGCTTCAGTGTTATGGCTGAAGGCTACTCTCTCCTAGCCATGCTCTGACTATTTTATGTTCAGAGGTGATTTATGTCAAACGTGTCACGGCTGACTCCATTTCTCACAGGTGGGCCTTTCAGCATTCACGGTCACAGGACTTGTACCTACATTGTTGAATTCTTGAATATTGTATGTTGATGGTCAGGCGAAAGGGCCAGACATCGTGGTAACAGCCTCATGGGTAAGAAAAACAGTCAATATTATTTTTTGATTATTTTGTTGTCAGTGATAGTCAGATGCTAGGGGCGAGACAATTTAAGGGCGATGTATTTCAGCCTGTGACCATGCATTGCGCATTATTCAGCATCACTGAATGAGGACTTCTCTTTCCATCACAAAAGCTGATAGAGGGGTAATATACTATTCAAGAACAGTTGAAGGGCAGAACATCATTCATCATCTTTCCTCAGCACCCGGAGGATCATATCCCCTGCAGTGCCAGATACTCAAGCATATACACACAAACACACACTCATGCATGCACACACACACACTCATGCACCCACGCACACACTCATGCACGCACGCACACACACACACACACACACACTACCACAGCTCCTGGGGAGATTAAGAGAGGAGGAGGAGAAGGCTGTGTGCCGGAACAGCCAGAGAGATGCCTCATGTCCCAGAATGCCTCAGGCTCTGCACCAGGAAGTGAGCACTTCCAGACCTCCAGCTGGATCCAGTGGCACCCAAAAACACGAAAATCGTGAATGAATGCACTACATACTAATCTAACCAAGAATATTTCTCCCTTGACGCAATCCCATCTGAGTGGAAACAAAGATACTACCAGGTGTGCAACCTCTTTGTTACCCATCATTCAGTTCCTCTATCCCATCCCACAGTTCATCGCACAGTTTCTGAACATCCTCTAACAAAACTGGGGGACAGGTAATAGCATCAGTCCAACAACCCCCCATTTTTAAACACGTAGTCCATTATCAAAAATTGACCAAATATAGCTAGCATTTTTAAGTACCTGGCATTGGCTAGCAACATGAAAGTGATCTCATAACGGTTATGAGACAAACATCCATCAAAACCACATTCAAGCAGTGTGATAACATGTTTTCCATGGCTGTGCCTGCAAACTACAGCTGTGAGTGGGTTTAGGGCAGTGTTTAAATCCCCTCTCCCCCCAGGTAAACTGTTTGTTTTGGGTGGAGAAGGATCCATTTGACAGCTTCTATTGCTGCCATTACTCCTTTCATTTATTTATTTATTTATTTTTTGTTGTTGTTGTTTTTCTTTCTTTCATGGCTAGTGCAAATGGGCCTTCCCGGCATCAGCCTAGCAACACAGGCAGCCCAAACAAGCTTGTATAATGCATTGGCCACACCGCTGCCACCGTAGCTAGCTTGCGTGGCTAAAAAGAGAAAAGGCTGGCTGTTGTCTCTTCTACTCTGCTCTGTACTGGCATTACTATTTTACAAGCAAGCAGGCTCATTACAGAACCATATGCTTGGTAACGATGAAAGCTGTGGGTGCATCCCTTGTATGAGCTGGGATGCTTGAATTATTAAATACACCGCCGAGGCTTGATTCAGATGTGGCAGGCAGCCCAGTCCTCCCTCCCTCACACTCCTTTAGACACACACACACACACACACTCACACTCACACACACACACACACACACACACATATAGACACACACACAGAAACGAATGGAGGCGTGGGGAAAAAACTTCAAACACCTTTCCTGTGCATTTAGTGTAATGAACAATGCCTTAATTGAGATTGGCTAATTACCCAATTTCAAGATAATTAATATGATCCTAATTAGCATATGTAAATGGGACGTTGCATAATTGAGAATCCCTGTTTTGAATTAGATGGCTCTAAAGTGAACCCGCACGTGAAAAGGTACAAAGCAGCTATTAAGAGTTTGATGCCACATTAAAACAGGCCATCATTCAATGTGCGCTGATGAAACGCTCAGCATCACGCAGATGTTCAGAAACATTATGGAATGTTGTTGATTATTGCTGATATGTTTTTGGGGCATCTCTAATTAGAAGTCATTACCTACTTATCACTTTTGTGCCACTACTTATGCAGGAATGAAAACAATCTTGGTGTTGCAATTGCCATTCAGTGGCATGCACAAAAGGCAAGCGATGGTGATGTGCACATTCAGCATTCAGTTCATCTCTGTCCTTGGAGCTTTTTCAGCAAAAGTACTCTGTAGCCAAGATGTTCTCAATAAGGATGATATAGTTATTATTATGGACGGATGCATATTTGACTATGTATCTTGCTAGAACAGTCAATTAATGAAAATGCTGCAATTAATAACAGACATCCTTGTGAGTATTGGACTTGTCTCAGGCAATGACTGGTTGCCCATATACTGCAAGTTAATAAGGAAGCATCACACACGAATAGGAAAGGAAATTTCAAAATTCTATTTATCTCTTATGAGCCTCAATTATCAATATTTCTCAATGTGTTAAAAGTTGAAAGGCACGGAAGAGATGGGCAAAAACTTACTTTGATACATAAAACATGCATGCCATATGTTTTTAAAAGCAAAGTACTTTCTAATTTGTGTCTGAAACACTTGTCATCACATACATTAAAAATGCTCTCTGTAGAAATACATCGCCTGCTAGACGGCATCTCTTGTGCAGCAAAGATATACAGAACATTCCAGGACAATATTATCGCCCAATCCAGTTTGTACCTGATGCTGCCTAACAATGGGTTGTCTGACCCCTCAGTAGTGGAATGACATGTTGTCCTCGGTGTGAGCTAATATTGATCTGGTAGCAAGTGGCAGTTGACTGAGCGGGCCTGGAGGGCAGCAGTAATGGGAGGGCCAGGGGGCGTGAGGGGGCAGCCGAGCACCTGGCTTACCCAGCTGGTAGAGAGCCTCCTCAGGCACACAGAGGACCCAGGCTGGCTGGCTGACACCCACGCTGGGCCACACACACACACACACACACACACACACTCAGAGAGAGGCACACGCACACACACATACTCAAACGCATGCACACGCAGACTTGCACGCAAACACACACACAAATGTATACACGCACACCACAGATAAAAGCACACATACTCCTACTCTGTCTCTCTGTCTCTCTCCCTCGCTCTCGCTCACTCATACACTCCAGGCCCTGTCCAGACTTGTGGCATCAGTGCTGTCAGGACACAGGCCTCCACGTTGGATTCAATCAGCAGTGTTGTCAGTCAACGGCACACACACTAACATGCACACACAGGTCGCCGCTGCCTTCCGCCTTGGCAGAAGGGGAGCATGTTGTCCTTCCAGTGTGATTTCCTCTTCCCTCCCGCCTGCCATCTCCGTTCCCTCGGCCCTGTCAGCTTTGCCCCCTCTCCTTGTCAGCAGCCATATGGCTACCCCCCCTCATGTCATCCCCTAGACTCCTTCCCCATGCCTCATCCCCCTGTTGGAGCCTCGCTGACAGTCCTAACCCCACCGCTCAGCCTTAAGGCCACTGGACATACTATACACGGGGCTGCAAATTTAATGGTGCAAATATTTAATTCATCCAAGTTTAGAGCAGATCCAGACTGCTGTGGCTAAACACAGTTTTGTTTTTTTGTTTTTTTAATGACACTCAATATCATCATGGTTGCTGTGCAAGTGGTGACAGAGTGCACTTCATTTGTCAAGGATAACTTTGATTTTAGGTGCTTGAGTAGTTTAAGAAGTTACACAGTTATACAGTAATTGGAACCCATCTTCAGCCACAAGCCAAAAAATGATAATTTTTACTTTAAGATCAGCCTCAGTATTGATGATTATCAAAAGCTTAAGATGTCTTCTTTTAATTAGCCTCTTCATGAATGTGATATGCACTTATTTTCTCTTGCAAAACAACAGAGGAAAGCAAAACCTGATCCCACAGTGTAAAGGAGCTTAGCAGTTTTAAAAACTGCACTTAAGTGATTCAGTTTTAGTTTCTATTGATTTTAATTTCTGCTTTATATGAGTATTTTCATTATAAGGACTTAATAGTTCACAACATGTCAATGCCAGCAACTACTTCACTGTATTTATCTAACTGCTTTTTGTAATAACGTCATTAGATTTTTTCATTCAAAATATACAGGGCATAATATCTTATAAGGGTTTGTTGTTGTTGAATATTAAATATTTTGGCTTTCGGCCAGCCAACTTGAAACAGGAGCAATCAAAGAGAGAGAGAGCTGCTACTTAAAAACCCTTTTATCTTAGCACTGAAATGCAAGGATGTTTTATTTAACACGTAGTTATAATTTGATTCTTAAATACAGCAAATACTGGAATACCTTTACTTTAAGTTTAAATAGGACATTTAACAAGATTCTCTGAGGGTATTTCCACCTTTACTCCAGAGAAGGATTTGTGTAGGTCTTCTTCCCCCACTGGCTTGAAGACATAAGAGTTTTAACCTACATTAGTAAAGCCAGCACACAGGCTTATTATGTCTCTTGTCCTGGTCTCTTCTTTACTGAATCACATTCACATGCATAGAGGGAGATGGATCAAACCTAAAGCATCTAATGTGCACATCTCTCCATCTTTTTATCTTTTGTTGAACAGACACCTCCATTCCCCTTTCTCTCTCTCTCTCTCTCTCTCTCTCTCTCTCTCTCTCTCTCTCTCCACCACTCTGGAGATTAATGGCACTGTACTCTGGAACTTCCATCAATCTGGAGCCCAGTGGGGACAAGCGTGAATGTGTGTGTACATGCGCTCGTGACTGTGTGTGCGTGTGCATGTGCCTTTGTGTGATGGGGAGCAGAAAATGATGGAACGCCATGGCCCATACTGTAATAAAGAGTGTGTGATGGGGGCCCCTGATCTCCTCAGTCACAAAGACATTAGGAGAGAGAGAGAGACAGAGAGACAGAGAGCAAGAGAGGCTGCCAATGCCACCGTTGCCGGCCGACAAATCTGCCGTCAAGACCAGGGGCTGTAAAAATGTGATGGCTAAAAGCTAATGTCAGAAGTTATGTGGAGCTGTCAGCTGCTATTAGAGAGGATTATTGCCAGCGTCTTGACTCAGAGAGGGACAGGGAGAACGAAAGGAGAGGAGAACGATGGTAAGAGAGTCATGAGACAAATAGAGAGAGAGAGCGACAGAGAGAGAGAGAGAGAGCAAACACAAGAGAAAAAGTCTTGCTGACAGCGGACCAGTGAAAATAGTCCAAAAGAGTGGAGAGGGAAAGTGGGAGAAGGGATGAAAAATGTCTGAATGATGAGTGAGCTTTATGCAGGCCAAGTGGTGACAGGCTCAAGACTGCAGCACATAAACTTTAAACTGCACTGATCAGCGCTTATGGCTGAAGGCACCGCGCTCTTAATAACTGTCATAGTACATCAGGTCAAGACTGACTGATTGTTGGTAACAAGATCCTTAAGTCCTTTTGGCCTCACAACTAGTCTGAGAACTCTGCAGTGAGTTTTAATCCCCTGAAGCATTGAAGAAAGTGTACGGCTGTGAATCATTTGACAATGATCCTCAGGCAAAAAAAAGATTTTAGTTGATGCAACAAAGTAGAAGAAAGATATGTATCTTCAAATCACTTTAAATATTTAATGAATTACAGTGGCAGTCATAGTGTGTATCCTTTCCTAGCTGTTTATACTTTGACTCAGCCCATTTATATACATAAGATATGTATTTGTGACATTTTAACCACTGACCTTCAGCAATTCCTTAAATTGAATGTGAATATCTCATTCATCCCTCTTCATTGCTTTCATTTTTCTGTCACAGCTCCCATCAGCACCCATAGAAGCAAACATTTTAAAGGAAAACTCCACCCTCAGATACTAATTTGTGATGTTCAGTGCATTCCATAAGTTATTTTGTGATGAAGTGTTGTTATTTGCTTTTTGGTGTACCCACTCTACCTCAACCTGCCTCGACCACTTCTACTTCAGTTAGTGATTTTCTGTATTTCCCAGAATGTCTTTCAACAGCACCCAGAGAAGTGCCTGAATGTGCTTGAGCATCTCAGAAAGAAAATACACCAAGCAACAAAATAGACCTAGAAATGCACGTTACGTTGCTAATAACTGTATTGAATAGTGTTTAAGTGATTTAGGGTGGATTTTTCCTTTAGATCAATTAGGGATGCAAAATAGCACCAACCTATACTTCCTAATTCAAAGAATCCATTGTCCTCCAAATAGTCTCTAATATTAGCCATACAGCTCCATCCATTGTCAGCTGATTGTGGCGAAACCCTACAAGAATGAACGTTAATTGAATCCCGTTTACTGCTCTGTTAATTCCATTAAAGCTGCCAACGCAGCGCTTTCCTTCCTCCGCGACCAGCTGCCTGTCGGTCATTATCACCCACTGTATTCCAGTACCAGCTAATACATAAAAATGACCATAAATCTACTATAGGTCTGGTGCGCAGGAGTCATAAAGTAAATCGGCTGCTTTATGCTCACTGTGCTTAGGGGGGACAGGGGCAAAGGAGATCTGGGGGCACTAAATCTGAGAGGGAAGGGGGGAGAGGGAATGAATTGGGGGGCATCAATCACATCAATGTACACATATGTAAATGCACACACACACACACACACACACACACACACACACACACACACACACACACACATTGGCCTAAAGACCCCCATGACATGAGGGAGGGAACTGGGAAGCCTAATACATGGATTGTAAGATTAATGGTTGCTAATCATGATGGTTGCCCATTAGGACTGTAGAAGGAATAAAGCATACACACACCCACACACACATACACACACACACAATTCACAGGCACACACGCTTCACTAGCACATACGATACAAGTAGCACCCTGTCATCTGTCAAATCACGTTCAATTATTATTCCTTCACTCACTCTTTCACACACACACAGACACACACACACACACACACACACACACAATCATGTTGTTGACAGTACATCTGAAGCCTGGTATAAGCCGACAGAGAGAAGCTCGGAGGCATCCTCAGTGAGTGTGCTGTGAAGACTCCCGCCATCGCACTTTCTGATCGTTATGTTAATGGGTCACATATGGGGGTGACAAATGAACTTTCCGATAACGCAAACGACTGATAGGGCGCTAGTGTTCCTCGCAGACGATAACATGGGTATGGGTGCTCATCTTCACAGGGTCTCATCGTGGGTGAAACCCTTCTCCATGTGTTAGTGTTGGCCTTCCAGTCCATTTGATATTATTTTGCCAGACATGGCACTGGGCTTTGACTCCTCCATTTGTGGTCACTGGGAGCGGTTGTTTTAATGGCTTGTGAATTATTATTACAATGGGACATTAATGTTAAGACCAAATAAATCATTTATATAGATGTGTGATGATCCTCATGTTTGATGATATAATTCAGTCGTATGCTAGAGTAAATATGCCATCATTCTCTTTTTCTTTTTTTTTCAGAGAGCAGTGAGGTTGCTGATGTCTCTGGTCCTGTGGAATACAACAGCACAGTCGTACACCTGGTAGTTCCATTCTCTGTATAAGCCCATAAATGTCACTGATAAAATATGCAATAGATCCTGTTAACAACATGGTAGATATAATGTTCATCCTGAGAGGTTTGTGGGTCAAAACATTTCAATATTTTAGAGCACCAAGGTGCGCAGAAACAGAAGAGAAATGGAAATGTAATGCCTCAACCAAGGAAAAATATCTGAATAATGTTCCACATAAGCTATGAAAATCAGTGGCTGCATCTAACTGTGCGTTTACATGATTTATGCATTATTAGTATTTTAATGTATCCTACCAGCCATTGCTCTACGGCTGGCCATACATTGTGAATTGTTGTGTCATGTCCTTGAATGAAAACGCATACTGTACATTGCAATATTCTGTGGAAATCTCATATAAAAAACAGAACACAATACAACACATAATATGTCTCAGTCTCATACTGTGTGACCTAGCAAAGCAATTAAGACTTATCCTTAATGTGCCTTTGGTGCTGTTTTTGTACACTACACATAGTATAATCATTAATTACAGATAGATTGTACAGCTAGTAAGACGATGCTAACACTTTGTTTCTACACATTTGCATACAGCAAGCTATGCATTGTGCCATGCTATTTCCTAGCCCTCCTTTCTCCAGCATAGCCGTGGGTTCCCTCAACCTCATTAGCTAGAACAATAGCCAGGCTGGCAAACACAACAAATGACTATAGGATTCGCTGTCGAGCAATTACACATTTCAAAGCAACATGCCCTTTTGTAAAGCAAAACAAAGATAACCCTCTCCCGTGTCTCACTCAAACTTGAAAGAGTGCACAATATCAAAGTCTTCAATGGGATTTGATGATGTGCACAGAAAGAAATCGACAGCTGGATTGGGTAAACGATGATCTTTGAAGTGTACTCGAAGCAACATGTCTGAACTAGTTTGGTTTTCTTATATAAGGTGATTAAGGTTGCCATATGCCTCCATCGCTCGGGGGAGGAAATGGATTTTTTTTACACAGTCATCAAAAAATCCTTTTCTATTCAACCAAACTTTAATCTACAGAGCTCCATCAAAGGCAGTACTTGGAGCGAAGCCTAAGGCTTTTCTTTGGGTTTCACAATGCTAGCACTTTTTCACCCAAAAACCTGGTCCAAGCTATAATTCCATTCAAGATTTTGTTGTATCACATCTCACCGAATTGTGGGTTTGGGTTTGAATTATACATCACTTTCCCAATGGCCAAGAGGTTCTATTCTCACTTCGAGACAGATATGGTTAGACAATAGCTCAAAGATAAGATAAAATAAAAGAACTTGAATGAGAAATAGAGAGGCAGACTGTAGAGAGAATGTCTCCCCCGCCTTTTGTCCTTAGTGTGACTGTGTTTGTCCTTTTGTCTTGCTCTGGGTATGAGGGAGTGATGTTCCCTGTAGACAGCTGATACTGACCTTGTACATGGAAATCGGACCTGGAGAGAAAGAGTACAGAGTGTGCAGGTGATAGCAAGAGAGACAGTGACAGCGGGAGGGAGGGGATAAATTGTGTGTGTGTGTGTGTGTGTGTGTGTGTGTGTGTGTGTGTGTGCGTGTGTGTGTTTCTATGTGTGCAGATGTGTACATGTCTCTGCATGCACATGTTTGCCTGTCTTGTCTGTGACAAGTGTCTTGTGTGACTGCACCTCTGCGCATATGTGTGCGCGTCTGTATATGTGTGTGATGGGTGCTTGCCACATTTGTGTGTACACACGTGTGCGTGCGTGTGTATGTGTGTGTGTGTGTGTGTGTGAGTGAGGCAGAAATGAAAGGCAGGAGTCCCATCTGTTGTGGTGTAATGACTGTGCTATTTGGAGGCAGGAAAGGTTTGGTGCGGGAGCAGCTGGTACCTCGCCCGGTGACCTTTTAGCATTCCTCCTCTCACCATCTGACAGATGTGTCAACTCGATTATTTCAAAAGGCCCTGAATAAATAACCGATTGTGAGAGAGCGCCGCCCGCTAACCCAAAGAGTCAACGAAATGGAGGCTACACACACGTACACACAGGTGAACGTGGACGCGACGAGAGATGTGTCTGCATGCGCGCAAACGCACACTTAATACTTGCAAAGACGACGACCGACATCAGCACGTGTACAAGTGCACAGCACAAACACATTCGCCCCCACTGAACAAAGCAAATGATCACAAAGGTGAGTGGAACGCATTGCCCCTGTTGTTTTATCACTCATTTCCTACTCTCCCTCCCTCTCTTCCACTCTCTCTCCTTCTTTTCCTATCATCTGCTAAATAGCTGTTGAGTCACTGGTACGAGGCTTGGTAAAAGGGGTACAATGGGGGTGAATTGAATGCCATTGTGGTTCGGGTGCCCTTGGAGCGCCACTATTAGCTAGCTGTGGGTGGAGGGAGGGGGCCTGGGTTGGGTGGTGGGGGGCCTCAGGTGTTGCTGGGAGGCCGCCGATGGATTCTCGTTCCCCGGCGGAACCCGCAGCTGACAGAGGGGAATGGTAGTCTGTTGTGCATATGTGTGTGTGTGTATGTGTGTGTGTGTGAGCGCATGCATTGTGTATGGTGGGGGGGGCTAATTGACTCACTGAGTGATTGGGGGACTGTGAAGAGGCGACCGCAATCAGACCTGCCCTGATAGAGTTTGATGCCTCCCTAAATAGTTTTCAAATGGAGGAGCAGGTGCTGTTTTTCCGAAGCAATCCCCACTGCCTGGGTGTATAAGAGAGGAAAGTGTGTGTGTGCGTGTGTGCGTGTGTGTGCATGCGTGCGTGTGTGTGTGCATATATATATGTGTATGTGTCTGTGCGTGTGCACCGCCGAGACTGCATGCAGGTGAGTTTCATTGTGTATTTTATTTATAATAATAATATAATCATATTTTTTATTATATTGTCATTTATACTGTATATAATAAGGGTAATTTTCACTTTAACACATCTACTAATCATGTCAAAACTAAAATAGACAAATTTCTCATTCAGTCATAGCTCCAAAACACAGTCGCCAAAGGAAAAGACGACAAAAGAAACTGAATCCATATGAGAGTTATGAGGGAATACAGATGAGGGATAAATCCCACAGGGAATCCTCCAAATAAGTCTGTTACCTCAGAATTCAATTTCTGTGGCTAAAATTGGAGAAAAGCCCTTCATTTTGTCTACTCATCTGTGTTAAGAATGACTTGTGTTGAAAATCCTTTGATGCTCTTGTGGAAAACCCCAGGGATTTCAGCAGGCCTTGGACCGTCCATCTCTCTCAGCAAGTGTGAAATGGGCTTCATCAAATCATGTCCAGTCCTCTTGATTTTACCCAGTGGATCCAAACTGGTTTGGGCTGGTTATTGGGATGTCATGCTTTGAGATGTGTGGAGGCAGATGTGGCACAGTCCATTCTATGCCTGTTTTATTGCCTTGTTTTACATCCACTCCACATGACATGCCTCGAATGACCTGCCAAGCTCTAAGAGAAACAGATTACTCAGACAGAATTTGTAACATCTTTGACACAGGAGTATGAAATGGGGGTGAATTTTGAGACCTATACATCACTCAAACTGTCAGTGTTTTGACAGTTTGCATTACATCTGAAGAACAATCTACACCTAATTTCCAAAGGCCAGCCTATAGTTTTTTTGACGATCCAAACTCATATCAACCCAACCTCAACACAGATACAAAATCAACATCAGGGCTTTTTGCCCGCTGGGTCAGGACCGCGAACCATAACCGTGGTCGTTCCTGGACTCCTGTCCCAGTGCTTCTGTCAGCACAGCTAGCACTCCCCATCTATCATCTCCATTGATCTACACTAATGACAGATGGTCGTTATGGGTGGGGGAGACAGATTGCCTTCAGCACGGCATGGCTTCACAGGCAGGCACAGGCAGCACAGACTATCTGTGAGCTCTCTGGGTGTACTGGAATATCTGAGGATTTCTTCAGAAAAACAGACCTGAGTCTTATATCGAGTCTCATTTAATACAGAAACTGACTCAGAGTGTGCATAGCTACTTTATGATTTTAAGCATGCAGGATAGTGCCATAGGCATAGGATAACTGTTTCAATGTATTGCAATGCGACTTGAAACACAGTCCCAACTGGATTTGCAAAAAACATCTCAATGCTGCTGCGTAGTTACATTAGGTGAATCATAGAAAAACATACATTCCTGTCTTTTGCATTAAAGTCTGACTGGTTTCATATTTATGTAATTATCACAGAGGAACATCTGTCTGAGTTGGCACAAGTGCTATATTTTTTTCTATTTTTTTAGACACCTAAAATCCCATTACAGAATGTGGGTCACTAACCCATTCACTCATGTAATGTGTCCAGACACTATCCAGATGTGTAGCATGTGGAACAAGGCAAGGATGCTCACTTTCCACTATAACATTTTGCTGAATTGTTGCTTATGATGCATTTTGTATGGGGTGCCTCACAGAAAGAGAGTGTATTTAAGATGCACAAAGGGTATCTGAAAACCATGTGCATATCTCAACTGCTGTTGCATGAGAGATGGGTTATGAGTGGATCTACAATATTCCATATTTCAGTTTTGCCCCAGGCATTTGCATCTCAGATCAATTAAATCTTCTTAAATTCTGATCTTGACCATTAGGATGCACGATCAAAATCTGACTCAAGATCAGCATTTGCAGCACCTTTGTTGTGTTCCCTGGATGTATTGTAATTGCTGCACAGCATCTCATATTATTTTCAAAGACTAAGGAACGGATACCTTATCTCAACAATCAGGATATGCGTTTACTGAGTGTGTTTTGATGCATACAGTATTCTGAATAATAAATCATATCCTGGTTTAGATCTTATTTGAGATGACTTGTTTATATGAATCTTCATAACCCACACAAATATCTTTGTATACATGAATAATCCAAACATTTTCATGGAAATTGAACTTGCGGAGATGGTGAAAACCAACATTAAGCGGGATTAAGTGCCTACGTGCCTCAGTATCTTAGACAATAGGTATATCCCAGGCACCTTGGTTTCTCATTATTTGGGATAAGAGCCCAACTGAGTTACTGTAACCAGGACATAATGCACCAACTCAAAAACAGAATAAAAAAGTAGCCCAAATAATAACATGATATCGCTGTGGTGCATGGTGAGATATTAATGAAGTCACGATTTAAGTGGTGATGAGATGTTTATTTGTTCTGAGAAGTCTTAGTCTGCATAATGCCACAGCCTTTACAGGCAGTAAAAACAGCATTGTATTTCAAGTCACACAATAGCAGAGCTCCCTCCCACCCTTTATTAACTGTGAACCTTGAAGGACTGACTCTAACTAGCTCAGTATGATTTATTCATAAGACTATGGATCTGCATAACACCATGTCAATGCAGCAGTCTAGCTTGAAGGAGTCAATAAGTGGTCGATGCATATTGTGCTTACATGAGAATTATTCATCATTCTTTTGACTGTTCATTCACCATCATAGCAGTGGACATCAATAATATACTTCAATTACCACTCTTATTACAATATAAGAGGGTATGTAAGCGAGTGGGATGGTGTCATTATTTTGGTCCGTCATTTGATACATTAGCAGTTTTGCTGGTCATGAGGTTGGCTTAATCAATAATTGTTGTGCTATTCTATAGGATCAGAGAAGGGCCATCTACACATAAGAGGCATGAAAATTAGCCAGCTGGCTAACACTGGCACATTTACAGAAATGTTGATTAATGTGTGTTGTCCTTATAAATAAATAAAAAAAAAAACAAATATATTAATACAAATATAAATAGTGATGCATTTTTATGCTGTACACTTTGGAGCTGTACAGCATACAGTTAACCTACAGTTAATTATTTGAATAAAGAAGTAATCACCTAAGAAGCCTAATCATTGGGTAATTACATTTTGTCTCTACTGGGAACCAGAGTACTACAAAAGCAGGACTCATTCCACAAAATCTTCCTTTGTGATGTAAAAACCCATTTTACTGCACATACATATTGCATTAATATTGATTAAATAAATTCTGGTTAATTATTGATGGTTTGAGTCAACAATGAAATGGGGTGTTTTGTGTATTGGAAGTCCAGCTTGCTAAAATCAGAAATGGGAATGAAGGTCTAATTAAAGGTCAAGGCGGACAAAGAGATGGGTGACAGGCAAGATGGATGACGACAGAAAAGTAGATAATGGCCAGCAAATAAAAAGTTGGATAGATAAATGAGCAGATGGGGTGATGGAGTGATAAAATAACGCTAGTCTATTATTGTCTATTAGTGCTGAGCTGAATGAATGAGAAATTTTCATTTCTTTTGGAGAAATCTGAGAGCTTTAACTGAGGCTTTAAGTGAAGCTAACAGACGTAGGCTGGTTATCTTGCTCCCTACAGCATGCAGCGATGGAACCAAAAGCCAGCGCACAACCCACATCTAAATCCACAGTGATGTGCGGAAATGCCAAGATTACATTTCGGATACAACTTTGCCTTGCTACATAAAATGAGGCCTAGTTCCTCTTGTGTGCAGCAATAAGAATAACATCTATAATTTAAAATAATTATTAGGGGCAAGATGGGGCTACAATCACATTGCTGTCCCATCCAAACTGTCCAGCAACAAGAACTCAGATCTTAACAGCTTGTGCCCCCACCAGGTCCCAAAGGTCTCCAGCAGCCAATGGGGCCCCTTGGACCCAGCACCAGTTCCGTGATTTAGATGAGGCCATAAAAACCTAAATGGAGATGGGAGGCTAGTTGCTTAATTGACCTTTATTGGGCTTTCTGCTTCATTTGAAGACTGGATATTAAATTAACATGATAATTCAAGCCCAGCGTGTTAATGCCACCATTGCTCCCCCCCACATTTTAATATCACCCTGTAACTTTTATGGCTCCCATTGATTTAGCACTGCTTTTTATTAACTGGCTTTAATTTTCCATATTGGCACACGCTTACCCAAAGAAGGTTTTATTCCGATTGAGCAGTGCACTGTTAGAGGATTGGGAGTTTATGAGGCCATTTCTATTAAAAGCCTCCCCTATTCTCACTGTGACATATATAGGCTGTAACATGGAGACGAGATCTAATATGTATAGGGGAGCCCCGGGGTTGATGATGTGAGTTGTAGCAATAGTACTAGTGGTGGCAGGGGTGATGGTGGAATGGTTTAATTATGTATCAAGATAAAGCGCTGTACATAAACACTGGCAGCTACATTTTGCATAATAAAATAATGACAATAATAAAGATAATAGTAATAAAAATGTCAGTTTTAAAATTTAGTGAAACAACAATAAAACAAACTACTGTGGCGGACACATGCCCGCACACACATACTCGTAGACGCTCGATATAAGGTCAGCTGTTTAGTAGCTGGGTGCTGCACTTCACATGAAGCTCGCAGCTCTGCAGAGGCTGAGATGAAGCTTGTGTGCTGAGCAGATTTACTAGTGAGCATTGACAGTACATTGAGGAGCCTTGCAGTCCCACTATATACAGCAGCTGTGTAATACACTTTTGTTGTGTATCAATTATTATCAGCAATATTTGAGTTGTGTTTATATATATATATATATATATTAGATGTATAGAGTATGTTCAGTTAGTCACATAAATCCATCCATGTGGATCCATGTATCCACTGCATTACACTTGAAAATGTCTCAAGAAGCCCAAGAGAAACTGACCAGACCAATACAACCACTTAATACTCACTGCAAAAATCTACCTATACTGTAATGCACATTTTGTTTTTGTTGTTTGTTTGTTTTTTTGCCTGTAGTATATATGGTAGGATTTACATACCACCAATGTTTAAGTGATGGAGCCATCTGAGGTGAAAGAAAGAGCCGGCATGTAAGTGAGAGTTTGAGAGTTTGGTGGACTGGCATGAAAGGAGGAAGCTGAGAGAGCGCTACTGTCCTCTTGTGGCTGCGATGTGAACTTTATAAAGGTGATGACTAATGGACAGCATTTGGAGGCAGTGGAGAAATGTAGAACTGAACAAAGAGTGGGGACTGGTAAGTACGGCAGAATGAAAGTGTGGCTAACAAAAGTATGATGGGAAAATACTGTTGGTCATAATTGTTGTCTAAATGGACTCAAAAGTTTCACAGCTTTGTGTCTCACCCACATTTGGTATACATACAAATTTGTAAGATTCATCTGACATTGTAATTTCTTCTTCATGCGTGTACAAGTACATAAAACTCACCATGCACACACCGTGTTGCATTAAGAAGACACACAAGAAACAGAGGTTATATATTACAGGCCGCTACATTCTACTGTGCTTGATGAATGAGAGAGTGGTGACCTGTACCTCAAAGCCACATGAGCACTGTGTGTGTGCGTGTGTGTGTGTGTGTGTGTGTGTGTGTGTGTGTGTGTGTGTGCATGTGTGTGAGCCAGAGCACTTAACATGTAGATGGGACAACTCGGCACAGATACACACAAGACACAAATAGGGACACACACTGCCAGCCTGACAAAAAGCCAATAACCCACCAGCACATTAGAGGTGAATTGCTTCCCGGATGCAGCCCCTTTCCCCTCTCCTAAGTGGATGCATTATCATTTTGTCTGTTACGAAAAAAAGAGGAGCCAAAGAATATGAATATGCGTTTACATCTGTCTTCCATTAATATGCATGCCTGAATCCACATCTCAACACAAAGCCAATTTTCTGGCCATCTGGGGGATGGCTGGTGGAGGTAATGAATATTCTTTATGAATATGTTTTATTTGGCGAGGCGGCGATACATCATGAGCGCCTCCCTCATTCTTTCTCTCCTCTCTCTCTCTCTCTCTCTCTCTCTCTCTCTATTCTGTCTCCCTCTCTCTCTCCGTCTCTGAGGTACTGGGAACCTTCACACCACAACTTGATGAGTTTAATTAGATTGTAAAGAGGGGATGGATGGATAGACAGATGGAGGGAAGGTTGGATGGATAGAATGGATGGATAGAATGAAAGAAAAAATGATCATTCACCATATTGTCTCTCTTTCTTTTCCTCTCTCTCTCTCTCTCTCTCTCTCTCTCTCTCTCTATTAGGAGCCATAATAAGGTGCACACCTGCTCTGAATAGTGATGCTGAGAGAGAAATACAATGGCTTAGAGCTAGCTATAATAGCTATCATGACTTTTGCAGTAACTAGTCTATAGTCCTGATGTTCATTTAATTACCAAAGTAACTTAGGAGGAACACCTCACAGAATACTCAATGGGTTTGCCATGGTTTCTGTTTGGTCGTGCACACAAGCAAATTCTAGTTCACAAAGAGCTTGGTAAAAACTGAAACATCTACCAATTACATTGCTAATTGGCGCCAGAATTGACTTAACAGTATTGACTTGACTTGAAAGTATGCAGTCAATAACTGTCACTTTAATAGGTAAATAGGTAATATGTCACAGGACTTTATAAATATCACAACTATGTGTCAGTATGTTGGTCTCCATTACATTTCCTTTTTTGTTGAAATTAATTTTATACCTCTAAATGTTGACAAGACTGTTTAAGTAAATCCTTTTGCAGCGACATATAATATGCAAATGCCTAAACCATTTCTGGCACATATTCAAAAACTGCCTCTCTGACATAGGCATTTACTGAGGTACATGTTGGCAGTTCCACAGTTACAGGGTACATACATTTTTATGACACCCAGTTAAAAATGAGGATGGCGAGGAGAAGGGTAGGATACATCAGCCTGTAGGCACCTTTATATGTCACATCGATGATTTAGACGTCAGTGACAGTATTACTGTTGCGCACACGTCTCTGGGGCCTCAGCACAGTCCATTGGCTAGTGGTGTCCTTTAATGATTTATGATTGAAGTTGGCCCGTGAAGTCCCCAGAGGATCCCCCCCGAGCGAGAGGCGCAGGGAGTGACCAGTTTTATGGCAGGGCTGGGAATCAATTATGCTAACGGTGGCTAATGAATGCACTTGAGGGAACTGCTCCCGCACTCAAGGGCCATTTCTACCATTTGCATATTGATGGCAGAAGGACAGTGGCCACTTTCATCCGGCTGTGATGGAGCACCGCGGAAATGTACTTCTGTGTGTTCCTTCTCTCTCTCGTTGTAGATCTCTTGCTCTCTTGCTCTCTCTCTCTCTCTCTCTCTCTCTCTCTCTCTCTCTCTCTCTCCCTCTCTCATTTTAATGATCTACAGTTAGCCTACAACATCATGTTAGGGGTAGGAAAAAAACTGTACAACACAAAAAGTCAACACACTGGCATATAGCACATATACATGAACACACAAGCCCAATCTTCCCCCCGCCTCTTCACCACAACACACACACACACACACACACACACACACACACACAATACTGTACTCTCTACCACACACATACTCTGCCAGCCTCCCCCTATGTTTTCAATAGTCTGAAGTCATTTTCAATTAGGGGCCTTCTGCAGTCGGTAGGTGAGGAGTCCTGGAAGTGCTCCAGCTCTCTCCCAGCAGACTGTGATAGACACTGTATGGTTTAGGAGCAATAAAGGTGAGGCCTTTTACTGCCACCAAGGTTAACATGCATTAAAGTCAGCTGTTTGCAAAAATGGATGTCTGGCAACTCTCTCCCTCACTCCACTAAAATGCATTAAGGTAAATAATGCCAGAGCCAGAGAGAAATCACTATGTCCGACGCGTCTCGGTGAAGTAAAGAAGGCTATGAATATGAAATGCGCTATGAATAAGTTATCTGCCGGTAGTGACACTGCAAAAAGGACTGGGTGCGAGACCAAGGGTGTTTTCAAAGAATGTGGAGGTATTGCCTTTCTCATTCTGGGAGATAATGAAACTCTTGGACATGATACATTAATTATTTGACAATGTTAAAATGGTTAACCAATCCAACAACCAGTGTCCTCGCCTATTGATGTGTCCTTCAGCACGATTCCCAAATCCCTATTTGCTCCACAGGCCACTTAAATAGGTAACTGTGACTCTGGTGAAATGTGTATATGTGTCGTAGGGGATTATACTGAGAAAAGCAAATTAGCAAATTCGTAATTACACTGTGGGTCATACAGTGGTCAGTTACTTAAAATGAATACAAAAAAACATTTGTAAGCACAGTAAATGTCAAATCTGAAATGTAACACAGAGTATCACACCTGGGGAAGATAAAGTTAGAGCACAAATAAACTTCTAGAAACTTCCATGAGTGACGCTATCACTCGGTGGAATAGACAGACACAGGCAGACAGGCAATGTTGGAGGCTCTCACTAATTTGATCTGGTGACATTTTCTTCTCCAGCTCCTCTGGGGAAAAGAGCAGCAGAGAGAGAGCGAGAGTCAGGGAGTTAGAAAAGGAGGTGTTGGAGAGAGAGAGAGAGAGAGAGAGAGCGAGAGAGATGGTGAAGGAGACACTAATGAACCCAGACAACAAAGACCCTAACCTGAGCTCCAAGCCCCTGGAGACATGGAGAGGTTTTTCATTGGGTCAATAAAAGCACTGGACCGTGTCTGCGTTGGCTCGCCCTTCAAGCACCCGCTTAACTGCAGAGGGAGGACTTTTGTTCAAGGTTGCCGGAGTTAAAGGGGAATATCACTGAATTTCATATTTGAAACATGTTATTATTAAAGCAATCGCTGTGATCTCCCATAGCCAGAAAGAAGAGATCTGTGACGTCTTGTTAATGTGTGATGGCAAATCAATGCACATCTGCATACAGAATGAATTGGAAGAGATGGAAAAGGTGACTATAACAGTACAAAGGATGGCTGCATGGGAACATTTTCTTATTCAGCGCTGACAGTGTTGTTATAATGAAGCTTAGTTGGATGTAAGAGCGGAGATAAACATTGTAAAAGTCAACAACGTCAGTTTCCTATTTCGTTTTTATTGGAGCAGCTTTGGCTTGTACATCAACATGGGATCACAGATTAACATCTTGGTTCTCTGTATCTTGAGATTTGGAAGAAAGTTTTGGCTTTTTTTTTGTAAAAGGAAAGTGGGCAATCCGTTCACCTTCAGCATTTTTTAAGTTGATTTAGACAGTTGGAAAGCGGAGAGGGAGACACAGTAGAGAAAGTCCTGGCAGATGAAGGAGCAGCACACGCCAGAGGACTCAACCACTCGACGATCTCTGGACACAAACAAATTCTTAACTTAAGGAATATACCCTGTTAGAATATAGAGGAGTTGTGTTTGAAGCATTATGAATGGCTATAGCATGGTTATGTTTTCCCCCTGGAGATCTGAGGGTTAATTTCTGTAAGAGAGCAGCGTTGTGTCCCTCTGCCAAATCAGAGGAATGTAGCAGTTAGAGGAAGGAGAGTGAGGTTAGCCAAAATCAGCATGATGAGATATTGACTCTTGGCTTGTAATTTCATTTTATGCACCACGTGGCAGACAAGATATCACACTGTTCATAATCCCCAGCACCACTGAACACACACACACGCATACACACACACCTCCCACAGACTTGCTCCTTCTCGTTACCGACGGGGAATGTGAAGCGGTTTGTGTGTCTGTGTGTGGGAGGAGAGCATCCAGTCTGGGGTCTTCACACCAGGACTCACACCTGAAGGGGGAAAATGTGAAGGGGGAGAGTCAACACACACACTCACACACACACATGCTGGAGGACACATACTTGGTTGCCCCGCTAAGTCCCCCCACGTCTGACATATGTCACTCCCAATCTGTTCAGCGGGCCACGCATCTCTCCAGTGTCACACTGCCACTGTGGCATAGAGGGCTGCAGAGGGGAGAGAGAGAGAGAGAGAGAGAGAGAGAGAGAGAGAGAGTCAGGGGAAGTCAGACAGAGAGTGAGAGCGGCATGGAGGGAGAGAGACAGAGAGAGAGAGAGAGAGAGAAGAGTCAGAGAGCGTGAGAGAGAGAGAGAGATCTGCCGCTAGTGGTTGCTACCCTCTTCTTGCTAATTGGTAGTTTTGAAACAACACCATCTGTTCTTTAAGAAAGTCAGATGCACAGTCTCTAGAAAGATGCCACAGCTCCTGAATACATTTGCTACCAGCCAAGGCAAATAACTCAACAGCCCGGGGCTTCTTTCAACACAAAGATCCTATAGGAGATGGGTTAGAGAGGCTTCTGTTATATTTGTTAGAACGTTTAGGGATTTTGAAGCCAGACCTGGGTTACTGCCAGGAAGTCTTGAACAGTGTAAACACATGCATTATTTCACACTCATCACTTTTGCCTGCTTTCTGTAAATAGCCAATGAGCAATACAATTCTGATGAGACATGTGAGCTTGTGGAGTCTTTTTTGTGGGTAAAACAGCTACATGGCAACAGTCCAATGTCCATGTACCTGTAGCCATGCAGTTTTTGAAGACAGTCCTATTTACATCCTGGGCAATCTGATAAATATAGGATAGAAGTTGATCGCCATCATGTGGCTGAACAATGCAATCACAGTGAGGAAACTCAGGGGCTTGGCTCTGTGATGAGGCTCTAATTGAGGTTGAGAGTCTTACATGTCTTGAAATTTGCAGAATTTCACTAAAATTGCGAGAGGAGAATTTGTCCTGGGAGAATTGATGTGACCCTTTTTAAAAACATAAATGATAAACATCTACAACTAATCTGTTTCAAATGCAAGCTTAATGCAAGTTCATATAGGCCTTTATATATTTTTTCCAGAGAAAGCATAACAGTAGGTCTACTCTATCAGCATAATATTGAAAGTGGTTAGGCTACTTGAATGTAGGATACACTAATGCCATTACATTTCCTAATTTAAAATAGCCTAAGTCTGTAGTTTCATTAAATTATCAACAAAACACACAGGTGTAATGACCCATCAATCCATGCAACAGAGCAAGGTTATATCAGAAGCATTTAACACAATGAATCTATACTTGCATCAGCTGTGGCAGACAATATAAACTAGATCCTCTTGGGATTCCAGGCACACAGCTCAATGCAATGACCGTGTTTTACATCGCCAATCTGTTACAGTGGGATCTCCCCTGCTTCAATCCCATGGATGATTAAGCGTGATAATTAAGGTTTTTGGACATTTTCCACAGAGGAGCAGACGTGGCAGCTGGTGACATTCATGCATTCCCAAACACAGAGGAGGGAATTACAATGAGGCCCCCATTCATTTCAGTGATCGCAAAATCTGCTCTTGGCAACAGTTCAAAAACAGTCAAGCTGTTGTTGTAAAAACTGTGTTTGTGGCCCTCTTTGTTGCAATGTAGGCAATGTACCTTGATCTATTTCAGGAATTATAGAAACCATAGAAAGCAGCCAAATGTTTGGATTTTCCAGCAGGGACATTCCTCAGCTACTGCCCAGCAGCCTCATGGGGAGAAACCATAGGGAGAACCCCTGGAGATGATGTATCAAAATGTTGTTTTGATATTTAGGCTAACATCCCGTTATTGGCCTGACATAGTAGTGATTAAGACTTTACATCGTAGCTATATTCTGTTGTTAGCTCGACTGGAGTTGATATAGTTGCTACATAAGTTTGTTTACTTATATGACCCTCTGTCGATGCATCCAATATTAAACCGGGCTCAGTAGCCAACAATATGATTAATCAAATAATTTATACAAGAGTGGTGCAAAAGAACCAGAGCGTGTGGAGTACAGAAGACAGAGGCAGTCGGGGGCACAGAGATAAAACTGTTTTATTTCTATGGTTGGGGGACCAAATGCCTCAATTTCCCAGCATGCATTCTTAGAGCGGATATGCTGGAAAACTCCATGGAAACGGCAGACTGGCGTGCTAGCCTAGCAGGAAAAAAAGCATAGCGAACGCAACGAGCTGTTGTACTTGACCACAGACCAACTTTCAGTAACTGCCTTGTGGAATACATTGTTTTTAGCAGACTGTCTTTCTCTGTGCCATGATGAGTCGTACTCCGGATGCAAGAGCTAGGTAAGAGATACTCACTGTTGCAAATCAAAGCGTTAGCTAACTACCTAGCTAATGTTAGCTAACGCCAAGGTTAGCTCGCTAACGTTAACTAAAATAACCTGGCAAAAGCAGGGAGGAAACATAAATGATAGCCAAGCTTGCCATATAAAATCAGTTATTCGTCGTGCCATCTATTAGTTAAATGTATCTGGCTACCTTTGGTGTAGCTAGCTACTAACGTATGGGAAAGACACCTTTAGTGGAACATTATAGCCACATTTATCCGCACACTGACAAGTCTACGGTGACAGTCCAGCTAGAATGAAAATCAGGACTTCGGATCATAACCCTGTAAATCAAACCTTTATGTGCAAGTAGTTTACAGATATAAAAGTGAAAATAAAGAATGCTTTCAAGGATTAATCTGGCGTAAATGAAAGGCAATTGGCATTTGTTTTTTTGTTTTGTTTTGTTTTTTTCAAAATAAAATGTCCTTTTCACAGCATATATTAATAGACTTATAGGTCTATGCAAGATGCTATATACCCAGGGCTGCCATAAATATACAAAGAAATTCTCAATTACCAGACAAGATCTCAATCTCGAGCCGCCAGACAGTGGACGGGTGTCTATGATATTATAAAACTCTACTTTAAACCCATTCCAGTGGCACTATTTTTCCTAAAGGCTATAGAATGGGAGCCCAATTCTGGGGTCCTAGGCCTATAATGCAAGATTAACATAAATTAGCCTACATACATACAGGACTGCAAAAAGCCTCACGTAAATTATATGACAAGCACAAGGCATATCAGTGGCAGCTTGTTCTGACTGACTGTTTTGCTATGTATACCCTAATACTTGATTATTCTTATTATTACACAGTTATTTTGAAGGACAAATCACTTTTCCTCTGGTCTTATTCTCAGCAAAGGCCTAGATCTGGCTTGACACAGCTCTGTTATCTTTTAACTTATGGTAGCTAACAGTAGCCTAATAGTTACTAATTGAAGAAATTTCTGCAGAGTTAGTGTCTGTCATCCAAACAATCCACTGTACATGTTTTGGTTACTTTCAAATCATTGCCTAGCTACACAAAGATGTGGCTATAAAAATGATTTCCACGAGAGCATTTCTTGTATTATATAATATTATACAATATATTATTATTGATAATTCCCTCTGAGATCCATTGTTTTCCGTCAAATTTTCCGAAAATGCAGAAAGTGTTCCTCTACCTTCAGTTAAACTAGAACTTGATTATTGCTCTTTAATGTTGCCCTCTACCTCCACCAGGGACAACCAAACAAGACAGATCCAGGAAAACATCACCAACGTGGAGAAACACTTTGGAAAGATGTGCCAACTGTTTGCCGGCTACGTCCGTAAAACAGCCAGGCTGCGGGACAAGGCTGACCTGCTGGTTAGGGAAATCAGCCTGTACGCAGACACTGAAACGCCAAACCTGAAGAGGGGCATGAAACAGTTTGCTGACCAGGTGGCTAAGATTCAAGACTACCGTCAAGCTGAGGTAGTACTATCGTTACTGCTGGTTTCATTTGGATCATAACTTTATTTCCTTGGTAACAATCTACATCCATTGGTGATTGTAACAGAATTGCCAAGCCAAGAAACCCAATTAAGTGAAAGTGTCATCATTTTACCATAAACTTGTCCACTGGGATTTTTTTTGTCAAATTTTAGATATTATTTCCACAGACAGTAGTGTTTCTACTAGAATTGAATGTGTAGCATTAGAGAAAAGGTTTTGGAGTTCAGTTCTGAACTGGGCCTCTGTCCTGTTTCCAGTTCCAGGGGGAAGTTGCAGTTCCACAACAGTCCCTGTCAATAGGCTTCTATAAGGACACATTTTTGGCCTTACATTTTCCTCTCTGGTGACCGATAATTATTCAAGATGATTATTTATAATGATCACATTTTTCCTAGGATTTACAGTAACTGCTGAATGAATGCAGGGAAACACTGGGCAGTCATAGACACAACCTAACCTGAATTGATCTATTTTACAGGTGGAGAGACTTGAAGCCAAAGTCATAGAGCCTTTAAAGAGCTACGGGGCTGTAGTGAAACGCAAAAGGGTAAGTTGACTACAACACGAAGAGTGTCAGAGTAGAAGCCTGTGGAATGTAATTACACTGACTGTCAGTACCACTGACTGTCCGCTTGAGGGCAGCATTGATTTATTGATAATATCCCACTGCCCCATTAACCATTCTTTGTGTCATCGTCTTGTCCACATCTATCTACCCTCCCCAGCATTGTGCTTAGACCTGTGTAAAAAGATATTGTTAAAGGTTTTATATATTTGAACTAGTTGAGGAATGCTTGATTTAATATACGAGCAGCCCTGAAAGTGTAAACTTTGTTAGCAAAGTAAGCTCTCTAGATTTATTTCCCTAGTATTTGAAAGAATTAACACAAGTTATAAATCATTGATCATTATTATTAGGCTAATTGTTGTTATAACTATTGTGTCCTTGTCTGCTTGTGCATCCATGCAGGACGATCTGAAAACCACTCAGAGTGCCAGAGACAGAGAGGCCAAACAGATGGCTCAGCTTGAGAGGACCAGACAGAGAAACCCCTCAGATAGGCAAATCATTGTATCCTTACCTGACTTCTCTTCTATCCTCATATGTCCCAACATCAAATAGACTTTTTTCTATATAGCAAACCTTTTAATGTTAGAAATCCCCCCTATATTGCCATGCACTGGTCAAGTGATTAGCATAACATAGTCGCTTTTGTAGTGCTGTAAATTAGAAAGGACCATCTCAAATGCTGTAAGTTTGTACGCCATTGCAGTGTGTAGTTCAGGTTCCCCTTGCAGAACCAGAATGAACATGGGCAGCAGGCTAAGATTTTTATGGTGCTTCCTTGACCGAGCCTTCAGTCCCAGGTGGGTCTCTCAGACAATCTGTAAGGGCATCTCATTACTGGTGATGTATGGCCACAGCGCAGCAATCATTTCTCCCACATTACAAATATTTCACAATTACCCTGAAATGGGGTTCTAACAATTCCAAAAGCAACAGCAATTAAATTCTATTCCAGTTCTGTTGAGAAAGATTCAATGCATTATAAGGACTTATATTTTGACCATGGTCTGATTTGATTATTTTCTGTTTTTGTGTGCTTGGTTGTCAAATTCAGGCGAGTCATTTTGTTCCATTCCTTATTTTCATTTTTGGTCTGTTTCTAATTTATTAAATGAACGATCACAAATGGATGCTTTTCTATATTCATAGTGGTGCGTTGTGACGCATTGATGCTTTTTTCGAAAAGTTTAGCCATAACTTGTAGTGTGTTTTAGTCTAGTATGTTTTGTAGTATGTTGTATATTCTTATGTTTCCCACAGGCTGAAAGTGAGCTGCAGAGAGCCACCATGGATGCCACGCGCACCACCAGGCAGCTGGAGGAGACCATAGACGAGTTTGAGAAGCAGAAGATCCGGGACATCAAGGTCTGCTGCTCTTAGCCAGGAGTTTTGTTGAGTGAAAAATATGACTTTGTTGAAGCAGTGGGTGACAGTGAAGCTTTTGAGGGTGTTTGTTTTTGACTCCTGCCTGCTACTTCTCATCCTCTCTCTACTACTATTGAACAATGCAACTATTTTTGTGACATCAACACACTGAAAGGAACTGAAAGGAAAAAGACGTGGCCACAGCGCAATTGCTACATACAGCGTTTAAACATTGCGAAAACCTTTTGAATTAATAGAGAACTGAAATATTGCCCTTGCCCTCCCCCCTACAGAAGATCTTTGGTGAATTTGTGACGGTGGAGATGTCGTTCCACGCCAAGGCTTTAGAGGTGTACACCGCAGCCTACCAGAGCATTCAAAGTGTGGACGAGGAGGAAGACCTGGAGGTAGGCTGCAGCTGACTTGGTTCAGGCTAGCTATGGTCCAGGAGGTGTAATGGCATGCTAGCATTAGTGTGTTTGTGCATAGTAGTCTCAAAATCTTGAATGAGGCCTAATTAAGGACCAAGTGTCAATCCCTTCCAACTACATTTTCATCAGGCTGTACTGACAAAGCCTCTGAGATAAGCTGAGAGTTTTTTTCCACTCTAATTCTGTATATTTATATATATATATATATATATATATTTATATGTGTATATATAGCTGGGGCTAAAAACTGATCAGAATCTTAACTGTGTGTCGACCTTTGGCTGAGTGCAAAAGGTTGTAGTTAACCCAGCCCAAGGTATCATGGTCTTGTGCACCCATTACTCATCGAATCATTGCTCACACATAGTGTGTAGCCCACGCCCTTCAATTGATGTGGTAACTTTGAAGCAAGTTGCGGTGAATACTGCAGACTCACGCTGCCTCTTTGGCCATCTGCAGTAGCCAGTTTCTTCTGCTTATAGTGGGGTGAGAGATGTGCCTTATCTATTTTAAGAGACACTGACTGTAGTGACAGCACAAAGGATCAATGATATTCAGTGAATGAGGTTCCTCCTGCAGATGGCCTTGTGCTATTTTTCTCCTCCCCTTGCCATCTCATCTGTGTGTTTTTGCACTGAATCATCTCCCTTCCATTCATATTGAAGTGAAACTCCTCACCCGGACATGGCTGTTTTTCAATGACTCATAACACAAAGCACGGGAGATTGAATCATCTGAAAAAGGCACAAATGACAGGCATGAAGATAATCCTGATCAAGAGCCCTGCGGAATGCATTTTCTACGCTACAGAACCTGCGACGCAGCCTAAATGGCAGTTTGCAGTGGTTTCAGAGGCATACTTTCAGACTTGTTTTGTTTTTGTGTGATCAAATTACATTGGCAGAGCAGTCATTGTTTCTGCTTGCAGATTATATCCTGGTTGCGTGCTCCTTAGAGTCCAGCTTTTATATTGTTGTATGGATGTGATATACTGTAAATATCTATCTATATATGTTGAGTAAGATGTGCACTCTTAATCTCTGTCCAAATAGGAAATTTTATGTGTACACTTTATAGTCTGTCAGTTTGATTCAGAGTCATTTTTGCTGTATCTGTGTCTTAAGTGTATTAAGTGAAAGTAGCAAGATTTCAGGTTCCCACACACTCCATACTCATTCAACACTGACAACTAAACAAAAAAAACCCACAACCCATGAGTTTATGTGGACCTTGCTCCCATTCTCCCGTAGCTCTGGGGTTATAGGCTTTTCTGTATGGAAGAGTATAGCGCCTCCTACTGTCTTTGGCAGGTGTTCAGGAGCCTGCTGCACCCCCCTGACTACCAGTCACGCTTAGACATAGTACGAGCTAATTCCAAAACCTCCCTTGATCGGACCGGCTCCTCCCTGAGTACATCAGGGACCTTCCAGGTAAGATACAGTGTGCTGATGCTTAACACCGACTTTTGTTTTCTGATAAAAAAAAAAAACAAGAATTCTTCCCTGGGGCTTCTTCTTTGGCCAAGTTTCTGTTATGTCTTGCCTTTGTATCTTCCACTTTGATAATTGGTTCTTCATGGATAAGTTCCAGTATACTGCTGATGGATAAAAATTCCCTACTTCCTTTTTGGTAGTCTTCCTCATACCAGTGGAAGCAGGTCCTCAATAATATTTACTTGTCAGTTGTGCCAATGCATGTGCGCGGCATCACCCCGATCATCTTTCAGCCTGATTTTCCAGACATAATGTCATCGCATGCCAGTAACCTCATGCATTTCCCCCCACATGCACAATTATACTCAAACATTTTGACACTGACGCTGCACTAACTTGTGAATTGATAACATCACCTTCTAAAATGAACAGCTAATCATCATTTTTTTCAGTAAAAGAGGAGTAGCATTTGATATCTGTGATAAACTGCGTGCCAGCAACAGAGAGAGAGAAGCTTTTGAATTCCTTTCTTCATTCTTACTGTGTGTTCCTGTCTTCTGTGGGTCTGATAGGGTAATTGAGGGGGATTTCAATGGTTTCCTCCTTGATTTGTCTCATCTACGCTCCTTGTCTTTTTTTAAACTAGTTTGTGTAGAGGGTTAAAAGGGAGCGACCTCGTCCCTGTCCCCCACTGCAAACTGACAAGGAGAGGAGGGAGAGATTCTGAGGAAGCAGGGATTGCGCTTGCATGACTTTATACCTGACAAGTGTTTCTAGTTGCATAGTGATTGTTTATTTGTTGTCATAGCAACAACGGACTAGCAGTCAACAGAGAAGAAGAGAGGAGGAGGAGGATGAAGAGGACGAAGATGATTCGGAGGAGGAGGAAGATGAGGAGGACGAGGAGGAAGTCACAGACGATGAAAATTAAACTTTCTTGTCTTACTGTTTTTGTCTGTGTGGAACAGAAACAACATGTACATGATGTAATCTTTGAGAACATGAAATGGTGTAATGGTCGTTTTATACTCTTGTCAAAAAGTGTCAGTGTCAAAGTCACCTCGTAGGTGGTCTGAGCAGTATTGTAGCGGAAATTTACTCTAGAAGATGTGTGATGCTTTGTGAGGGATCGTGTTGTCTTTCACTATTTGCCTCTGAAATGCCAGCAAATTGTTGTCTTAGCTATATTTTTATATTACACACAATGCCAAAAGTGCATTATCTTTAGCAGTGTTGGAATTACCAGTGCAATTTATTGCGCTACGGCCAGCTGTATTCATGAATAAAGGCATTCCATTTAATTTGAAAAATATGTCTGACATGATTATTATGTTTTCCAATGTTCCAGTCCCATGCTATGCTATTCCATAATAAAATGCACACACTGTACCCTCAGTCACTTTGCATAAAACCGTCAGCCAAGAGGTTGATTATTATTTTAGAAATTGTTCCCTGTGTGAATCAGTCTAAGTGACAGTAGTTACGTGACGATTGCAGTTGGAAGTGACTCATCTCTTCCACAGTCATGCAACAGTGGTACAAATGAAACTGGGAACGTTCTGCACCACATACTATGTGAATGTGTTTGTCTGGGAGTGTGTGTGTGTGTGCATGGAAACATGATTGTGCATATGTGTGCATACGGCACTCTATGAAAATGTATGTGTGTGTTGTGTGTGTGTGGTCTGTCACAGTAAAGGCTGCTGCCTCACTGCCACAGTCTATCTTGCATGAGTCACTCAACACATTTATCATTCCTAGGCTGCCCGTGTCATGATGACTCCTGTTGTGCCCCTGGCCTTTCTCACACACACACACACACACATACATGTATCTTCTATATCATTATCCGTCCAACCCACAAAAACTATGCTCATATTTACACGCACATGCACAAGTGGAATTCATGCACAACAATCGTACACTCAACAACACAATTTTCATTTTTCCAATATAACGTGCCTTAGGAGAACAAAACCTCGCCTACAACAAAGTTTGATTAGCTCAGTGGCACAGTGAGATAAAAGCTGTGTAGGTGGCGTGTAATCAGCTCGCTGCGCAACAGCACCTTAATGCATATAAAGGTTAATGTGTATGCAAACGGTCACAGACACACACACACACACACTCATGTACCGGTTTGACTTTGGTGTACACTCTGTGGATCTGAATGGCCTGTGTTGCAATGAGTCATCGCCTATAAAGTGTGTGTGTTTGTGTGTGAGAGTGAGTCAGAGAGCATTGCCCATCACAGATAAACCCAAAGGCTCCACTCCCCGTTCACAGAGCGGCGGTATGGATGGTGACCAGTGAGAGAGAGAGAGAGAGAGAGAGAAAGAAAGAAAGATACAGTGGTTTGCAGGAGCTGAGTGGTGAAAAGAAAGAGAACAATCTTCATGTTAGTCAAGAGCCAAAGGTACAAAGGAGGCAAACGAGATGCGTGTGAGTCAGAGACAAAGAAAAACAAAGACAGAAAGAAAGGAAAACAAAGAGATGCCAATGCACAGAAACAAGAGAAAGAAGGAGGGATATGGGGAGAAAGAAAGAGGGAGAGTAGTGAGAGGTCAGTCATAACCCAGCTCCTTATCTTTGACTCTGACTCATTCCCCCTCAGCCTTATGCGCCACTCCTATCAAATCCAACACCCAGGGCTCACGTCAAACACGACACGGCCCCGCACCACTGCAGTCATGCACCTTTCCCCTTGAGCCTTATGCCACTTATTCTAACAAAAACCTACACCCATATTCTACCATTTTTCTTTCTATGAACCTCAAACACAATTGCTAGTTTCTTGAAACATAGTGCTGCAAACGTCTTCCACCTATAAATGCTGCTGTTGGTACCTAGAATCACCATAATCATTGCGTCTAACTAGAATAATATAAGCATCAAGGAATTGAGGTAGAAAGTCTGGTCAATAACAGGAATTCATGGAGGTTTCTGTTTTGCTGCTTTGCTCTCATTATTCCAGATTACATCCTCACAATATAACAGGTGAATAGAAGCAAATGCATATAAGCCTAACACAGTGATGTATTCTGATCCTCCTATCTTTCTGTCAATCAGTCTCCCAACTCTTGACTTTCTGCTTGGCCCTCTCATGCTCAAATGGTAACACCTTTCCATAGAGAGCAAGCTGTTACAAACTTTCAGTAATGATGAGTAATGGTCGTGTAATACAAACTCACAGAAACCAGTCTGCTCTGCCAGCTGTCAATATTGAGGTTTTTCACTTCCATGAAGCGGCCACCAGGGGGTGATGTTTAAAAGAAGTCTTACCTGGACAGTGTAAATGGGGAAAAACTATGAAACGGAGACATTGTGTTCTCCTCAACCTATGGTTAGCTGCAGTATGTGTGTCATCTGTTGTGAATTACCTCCCTAGAGACTGAGCGAGAGATTCATTGGATTTTGAAAGCAACAAAATTGAGCGCTGCTGTGTGCTACTAAAATATCAAAACATCACAGGTATTTATGCAGTTTATGCAGTTATGATTATGAGTGAATCATTTTGGCATCTGCCTTCACGTGGGTTCAGACTCAAAGCCATGCCTTGACATGGCGTTACACGGTTAAGAGCACGATACACACCTTAGCCTGCTAGGCCACCAACACGTCCATACTTTTCCACTTCCACATGGCTGTATATGTTCTCATGTAGGCATGTATAGGGGAGTGAGTCATAGGTCAGATGGTTTAATAGGGTCGGTGTCTGTGGTGCAGAAGCCTTTGATTGGCTCCACAATTAGGTTGTGATACAAAGAGGTAAGGATTCCCTCCTCTCCCCTTCTGACTCATCTGCAGTCAGCCCCAATGACCCCGAATGTGTGTGTGTGCCTGAATGTGTGACTGGGTGTATGTGTGTGTAAATGAGAGAGAAAAGGAAAGACAATGAGAGTGTTGTTTTTTATATGCGTTTATATGAATCCTTTATTTTATTTGTGCAGGAGTATTTGAATGTGGCCACAGAAAACCCTGTATGTGTATGTGTTTGAGTGTGTATATAAGTATATGCATATGTGTGTGTGTGCGTGTGTGTGTGCGTGCATGCGCATGCGTGCCACAGTGTCCTACAGTACAGTTGTTTGGAATATTAAACACAGTGCCGTGCTGGCGGCTGTTATAAAATCGAGAGGCAGCATAGCCGGAGTGTGACTCACACACTGACTCACTGACAGCACTGCCATGGTGTGTGTATGTTTTTCGTGCGTGTGCGTGTGTGTGTGTGTGTGTGTGTCTCACACTCCACGGTTCCCCTGGCAGACTCATTCTGTGTTGCTGGTGTTCTAAGAACTCTGAACCCTGCCACATTCCCTGGATTTCACACTAGCAAACAAGGTAGCGTGTGAGCGTGTGTGTGTGTATCTTCCTGCCTAAGGGTACGAGAGCATATGTGCGGTGCATGTGCAGTGCCCATGCGTGCGTGTGCGTGTGTGAGCTTGCATGTTTGCATGTGCGCTTACAGGACTATGTGTCTCCGGTCATGTGTGTGCTATTACCAGGAGCTGGGACCTCGACCCGCTCCAGAATGTCTTGCCAACATGTATACAGCAACCCCTCATCTTCCCTTTCCCCTGATTTATGCAGCAACATGAAAGGCAGTGTACCTGTTGTCAAGGGCAGTAAGTCAAAACAGTTAGTGTACAGAAGCTCTTGTACTGTACCGCATTCCAACATCACAGTTACATACGTAAATCAAGGGGTTTCTCCGCTTTTAGCAAGCATGTATTTTAAATCTGTCTGTGTATGGGTATGTATCAATGATGTTTGTTGCGCTGTGCTTTATCACCTGATGGTGAGAAGGTGAGATGGTGAGATGGTGACTTCTTATTTCTTATTTCTTATCTTGTTGTCCTTGTTTTTAGCTTTTTAGCTATTTATTCTGTGTAAGTACATTGAGAGCAACGAAAAAGCGGAGTAAAATTCCTTGTATGTGTACATACTTGGCCAATAAAGCTGATTCTGATTCTGATTCTGATTATTTACTTTCCAGTGCCTGATGCTGGCGTCACTTGGATATCCCCGCTCAGCATGAATCACAGTTGCAAAGGAAGAGGGAAGTGAGAGGCCTAGTGTGTGTGTGTGTGTGTGTGTGTGTGTGTCTGTTTACTGTTTTTGACGTATGGTCTAATGTCCCAACAAGAATCAAAGACCTGGAAGAGTGGCCACCTTGAGTAAAAGGGCTAGAGTTAGAGTTGGCCTGTGATTAGAAGGTTAAGTCAGGTTGAGGTTACATTATTAGTTAATGAGGAGTTTGATGCAACGGAATGAAGACAAGTCAGTGGAATGCCCCATCAAGCACAATAACACAAGGATGTGTTTGTGTCCGTTTGTGTGTCTCTAGCATACAAGTGCATGTTTATGTGCTCCAAATTTGTGTGTGTGAGTGTATGTGTGTGTGTGTGTGTGTGTATGAGTGTGTGTTGGACCTGATATCCAGGTTTGGCCTCATACTCTGCCTGCCAATCTATCCCGCCCCGTGGCTGTTGTTAATGATTTCGAAATCATCAGCTAACAAAAGAATGAGAGAGAGAGAGTGTGTGTGTGTGTGTGTGTGTGTGTGTGTGTGTGTGTGTGTGTATGTGTGTGTGTGTGCACACGCATCTATGTGTTGCGCAAGAGGCTTATCAGAGTGTGCTGTGTTATGATCAGTGAGGGAGACCTTGGCTTGGGCCTGTACAGGAGCTCACTGTAGCTTCAGCAGCAAAATAGACTTGGCATACAGCTGTGTGTGTGTGTATCTGTCTGTGTGTGTGTGTGTATCTGTCTGTGTGTGTGTGTGTGTCATCGTGGCCGACAGACTAGGACACACTGCTGTCTCTGTGTGTCTCTCAGGAGGACACCCTCACCCAGCGGTCTGGTATCAGTGGGTCATTACGAGCCTGTTTGTGTGTTAGCCAACCTCAGGCTCCTGCCAGGTGAGCGGTGCGTGTGTTTACAGTTGAACAACCACTTCCTAGTATAACGCTGTACTCATATCAGCCATAACCCTTAACCCATCAGCCTTATCTCTGCTGCAGTTCATTACAATACCAAACTATTTTAATGAACTTTAACTCCATAAACAATCTCTGAACATTGACCACAGATAAAATTAGCCATGGCTCTAACAATGGCTGAAATGTTGTTTTATGTGTTGATCTGTGTGAGGTTATTTTATGTGTTTTATGTGGTATTCTGCTGACAAAGAAAAAAACATAAAATGATGAAGGCGAGCCGCTTTAGGATGTATGTTATTGCTATTCAGTATTGCAGTAAATCAAAAGGGAAAAACATTAGAAAAGTGAGTTAATTCAGCTCTCCTTTGCCACCTGCCCTGTCCTTTGCGCTCTTCTCAAAAATGCGCATTTATTAAAAGCAGCTTTGTATACAGCCACCTGGTGCTTCTCACCCACTCAAAAACACATCAATCCCCATGAGTCAGGAAGAGAAACAATAAGACAGAAAGACAGAACACATGGTGGCTCTTGCTTTTTTATTGTTCATGTTGCATTCATTATGATAGCCGAGATTGAAGTAAAGAAGAAATACATGGAATACATGGTCATAAGGGATTCAACGCTGCTGGAGACAGGAATAGCATGCCAAGCTAAAACCTTGGCTAGGCTATCAGTCTTCTGCATGTATGAAGTATACTAAAATAGGATCTAATGCTTTAAAGTTTTCGTTTACTAGGTGCTGCATCTTTTCTTTGTCTTTCCACAATAAACCAGAAATATCAAAATAATCATATTCAAAAAGAAGCTTCATTCTTATGGGTCCGTATTATAGTATGGGTGATATGGTCTTGCTGTCTCAACAAGGCAAATAGAAGGCGAAGGCTGCAAGGGTCCTCAAGTCTCAGGTAAGTTATAAGTCACAAGAATGTGTCAAGTGGCTGAATGGCGGTCATGGGGAGTGGAACAACATCTTTTTTTTCTGCCCTCTTGCACAACAAAGACAGCGTTCTCCTTCCACATTTTGAAAAATCAGAACAGAGTGTTTCCCTCGCACTCTAAACCCCCCCACCCCCACCCAAACCCCCCTTTCTTTCCCCGTGCCGAAAAAAATAAAGTGAAACCAAAGACAGAATGTGACACGAGAAGCTGTCAGGCGCAGCTCGGGTCAACAGCAGGGGGTCAAAGCCATGTCTGGAACCCAAGACGCACTGAGTGATGTGTTAAGTGTCTCTCAGGGACACTTTAGTACATGACAGCATGGTGAAGAGCGGGTGGGGGGAGTGTGTGTGTGTGTGTGTGTGTGTTTGCATCTTATCCCCTGTAGACTGTAAGGCTTTACACGGCTGGCCTCCCCGTGCCATTCACTGAGTATCGCACAACATGTCAAAACACGGGCAGAAAGCCAGCTGCAAAAGTCCAACCTCTCCTTCGAACCAACACATGAACACGGGAGAAAATAATTGGTGCATCCAGAAACACACAAATACACACTATCTCGCAAACGCATAAAAAAGCAGCCGCAAGAGGTAGGCACACACTCAAAATGTGTGAATGTATGCACAAATACTTACCTACACACACACACAAACTGTCACATCTCTTCACACACACACACACACACACACCCTGTAGCAGTGGCCATGAGACAGCCTGGGAACAGCAAGTCCACTAATGAGGTCTATCCCATGGGGATTTAGTACTGCACAGTGGAATGTGGCTCTCCGCTCTCATGACTGACCTGCCCTGACACACACACACACACATGGAGCCGCTTTACTGTCCGAGAGCTGCCCGCTTACACATGAATGAGAATTGATAGAAGGCGTCCAAGAAAGGGACACTTGTAATGTGGTGGGTGCCGTATTAGAAACAAAGCTAACAAGCACAATGGGGAATTTGACACTACTCTGAGACAAGAGCAAGTAGAGGCAGGAGGAAGAAAGGGGGGAACGGGCTGAGAAAACAGAATGAGAAGAAGGAGGAATAAATAAACAAGGGCACAGAGGGGTCACAGAGAGAGAGAGAGGGAGAGAGAATTATGAGGACATGGATCTCGCAGAGTTTTATTTGCTCTTACCATTTGTTCATGGGATTGGCTGCCGGTCTGGATGTGAGAGCCAACAAGAAGGAGTTTTGTAGAACAGACCTGGTGTCTGCGGCGGACAGACCCGATCATTGGTGGCCTGTTGATTGTGCCTGCTGCTAGCTGAGAGACGGACAGCATGGCCGCCGCTCGCCGTCACGACACAGAAACGCTCCTCCGCGTTCTCGACTGTTCGCTGAATAACTTTATGAGTGTGTTTGGAAATGTTTTTGAAAAGCTCGGTGTACTCGCAGTTGTATAGTCAGCCCAAACCATTTGGAGTGTGAATACATCACCCAAAAGTACACAATCTTTACCGTCTGCAACTATGAGTATACACAACACTAGTGTTTGGATAGAGATTTGACAATGTCGCTCATTTGAAAATAGACTTTTATGGTGTGAAGGCTTTTGAATTATTGTGGATTGGATGAATTCCAAATGCTTCTATTGTGCCTTGCTCGTATGATATGTTTGCACTATTTCATAGAGCTCAGACAGCCTATAAAGGGCTGTGTGAATATGATCGACTGTACTTTATTCTCACTGCTAAAATAATTATAGACTATCCCTTTAGACCACTGTGTTCAGCAGTAAACGGCGGTCTGGTTATTGTTCATCATGACAACTCTCATTAATGGCGTGTGGCATGGTTTGTGTGATGACGACCGCCTATAAAAATGACAGTGCACAACCACTGTGCATCCGTCCCCAGAAATAAACACTGGACCGCTGCTAATCGCCCCAGCGTCAGCCGTGCGTAACGCCATGTCACAGCCGCCGCGCGCGCTGAATGCCTCGCAGGCCTTTGTTTTGGAAAATGTGACAGGGGTTGCCATGGAGCTTGTGTTTGATCTATTGTAATTAACCAAGCCCATTGATTGCACAATGCTTTTCCCCCCGGCTCGTCTCAGTCAGCAGGCGGCCCTGAACCGGACGTCTCATCAAACACCACATTAACCACCGTTTATGCTGATGCTTCCCCACAGTGCTTTGTCCTTACATGGCCTAACGGGATGTAAGGAGTGGAGGAGGTGGAGGGGAGGGAGCGCAATAAGGATCATTTGAGGGCTTAACAGGGCTGAGGTTTACGTTTTGAAAAGGGTTTTGATCCTGAGCTCTGGAGAACTGATAGGTTTTAACAGATTACTGTGTGTGTGTGTGTGTGTGTGCAGGTTAGAGACAGTACAGCACATCGCACACTTTGGTCGCATATGAGCAAAAATTTAGCTTCACATTTGTCATGTTGAAACTCCATTTTGATGAAATGCTCCATAAATTGCACATTTTTAAATGCACATTTTTAAACAATGCAATATGAATGCTTATGAATATGAATGCTTTATGATGACATGGCCATATAAAACTCAGGCATTTCATAGTTAACTTCCTACTAGAGTAAAACTTTCCTTGGAGGGTTTTTGTGAATTTGGTACAATTAAATGTGTTGAACCTGGGGAGCAAAGCTTTATTCAAAATGTGAAAGATGCGTACATTTTTAACTGCTCTGTACAACTCAAATGCCATGCTTAAATGCTTTAGTTGAATATATTGGGAAATTCACAATAATTAGCAAAATCAATAGATGTTTGAATTATTTTTGCCACAATGTTTTATCATGACTCCCACTCAGTTGAAATCAGTTTGGAAGTGTGAGGTTTCAGACTGAGGAGCTTCTACTGATGCCTCCGTCTCTCTATTAGCTTTGTCCTCTGTCCCTCAGTAGTCCAGTCACTGTGTCCTGATGCGTGTCACCCAGTCTGGTTTAAAGTCAATTAGCCCTGCCTCCCAACCCCAGGGGTGACAATCTGGGGCTCACATGTCCCGTCAGGCCTGACCTTCACATGAGGGACTGAGCCAACGCTCACATATGGCCAAGCCCTGGGGTGGGAAACAGCCTAAACGGGCCAAGGACAGGACGGGACAGGACAGGACAGGACAGGACAGGACGAGGGGTGGAGGGATGGAAGTGAGGGGGATGTAGCTTGTAATCTTGGGAGAGAACATAACTGTGGTAACTTTGTTTTTCCTGTTTCTCAGATTGTATTTTTAGGGGGTTGCTGTATTGGACAGTGTAAAGAGTGAGTGAAAGTAAAGGTGGGACAGAAAGAGGAGACGACGTGACCAAATTCTCAGACTCAAGTCCACAATGTTGCGACTACCATATATGGTATTCACTTTAGTCCTCTGATGCATGGGAAACTCTGTTTTTCTTGTAGTGACTGTGAAACATAAAGAACCAATTTCCTGGACATATAGTACAGTAAACTCTATCCAAGGCCCTGGAATCATCTGCTGGGGATTTTCCAGTGAAAGACATTTCTAAAATTCCCAAAGGCTTGGTCTTTGTCTGGTGAACCTGCATATAGGGTGGAGCAATAACGCTACAGCTACATTTATAGTATAGCCACGATTAGAGTCAATATGGGGAATCTACTGTGGGTATAGGACTAAGAAGCTTCATGACTTTCCCATAACCCACCGTGAAACCCACTTCACTTTTTTCATCTCTTGCTAAGTAATCCAAGGTGGATCAGTACATCGCCTGAAGCAACAGCTAAGATCTGCTCAGTGCATCTGAAGACAGGGCATGAAATGTGGACCAGCAGACCACCCATGATAAAGCTACTGAGGTCTACCTAATCTAGCTAATCTAGACCAGAGTTTCACAATTCCATATTTCAGGATGAATAACAATCTTGTCCAGTGCTAAATCAGCTTGTCTGACGACAAATATTGCCGTGATGTAAAACACAACCACAGTTAAGATACATAACTCTTTTTAAGCCATAATACAATTTCATAAGCTTTGAGGGTCAGTAAGCAGTGGCTTCTTGTGAAACTGAAGCCTGTTTGTGTTACAGTTCTATAAAAGCCTGGAAAAAGGTGTGTGAGATGGCTCGCTGCAGTGAAACAAGGTGTTTCTAATTTGAGGGTCTGTTAAATTGAACTGAGTGGCAAAACAATCTGGAAATGCAGCAAATTGGCTCAGCTGGCTCTTCCAAACAGTGTTTACTGCGGTGTGCGTGTGTGTGTGTGTGTGTGTGTGTGTGTGTGTCTGTGTGTGTGTGTGTGTGTGTGTGTGTGTGTGTGTGTGTGTGTGTGTGTGTGTGTGTGTGTGTCCCCAAGTGTGTGTGAACTTTTTGAGCGGTGATGGCTGAACAGTTGTGCAACTGCGGCCCATTTGCCCAAAGCAAATAGCAACATTCTAAGAAAGAGGAAAGGGGGGTTGTGCTTTGTAGAGGTTTTCGCCTGCGTGTTGCACTTGGGTTGTTTTTTCCTTTCTATTCTCCACCAATGTCATTTGCGTTTAATCTGCAGGCCTTGCACAATTTTCTGTTTCATTTGATGTTGAGCAACACGTTGATAAAGGTCACAAACAGTTGTGGCACTCCTTTCAAAAACACCTCATTGAAATACACCAAAGCATGGATGTGAATCATAAGCAGAACCATTTTAATAGTCTTTAATCATAGTCTGTAATGATGAACTAGCAGTGGTTATTGGGATATTTTGAAAGGTCACCTTTGCACGAATGCCTTGCTAGATAGGTGTTGGCTCAACTTGTAAGGGCCTGTAGGTTTTCTATCGCATTCCTGCATAACCATAACCTCTGGAAGCCAGGTGAAAGCCTAAAGTATTAGTCTACTTACACTTCTGACGGGCAGAATGTAAACTATCCACCAAAACAACGAATAGAAAATAATGGAGCATGAATCTATACAGATACAAATGCATTCAAAAGACTAAAATTGACATGTTTAACTCGGACAACAACACGCTAACTCCTTCAACAATAAAATTAATAAACCTGCATGAAATGATCCTGAAACGGATTTAGTTTAAGCTGCAGTAACACCTGACTCAACTGCACTAAACAGGAGAGCAGAACACCTGGGTCGAACGGCAAATATGGGGGATGATGAAACAGATGTGGCGGTAACAAGGTAATACCCTGTCAGCACTAAAGTCATTAGTAGCAGTCAACAATGAACTGTGCACAAGAGTATGCTGGGGGGATGTGCATTTGTGTGTGTGTGTGTGTGTGTGTGTGTGAGTGTGTGAAGGGGTAATATCCTTTCAGCCTGGCAAACCTGCCTGTACTGGCAGGGCCGCAGCCAGAGGGATATTACCAGAAGGTAAATGGGGGGGGGGGGGGGGGGGGGGGGACTGGGGAAAGCTCCTGGTAATAAGCCAGATTCTGATTTCAGATCACTTTTTTCATTTCCACTCGTGTTGTGCAAGGTGAGGACCTAGTGAGCCCAAGCTGACTCCAGATCTGCGTTATGGGGCGACTTTGCCCCGGAGCCACTGAGTCTTGCTATTTACCTTCGCAACTGGGAACCCTGTGTTTACTGACCACACACAAACACCAGCCAGTGCCTGGTACCGAGATCGCTTGCAGTCACTAAGCATACATATGTCAGCCTGTTAGTCAGTTCACTTCCCCATGCAGTGACATACGGATGTCTGCTCCTCCCTTTATCAGGATATAAGTCTGTCATCTGTTCAGCGGCTCTCCTCTGCCCAACCTAATGCTGTTGGAAAGTCATCCTATTTAATCATCATATGTCCATAATTACTGTCTGGTGGTGAAAAATATGGGTTTCCACATCTGGTTTCAAGACAGAATAAGCTCAACAGCAACATTGGTTTTTGCAGTGTCATTTTGCTGTCTAATGTAATCTGGCATTCAACTGCTACTTCTGTCTGTCCTGCCAGTTTTACATTACATAAACATACCGCTGTTCTGGGGAAAAACACATTTTTCACTGGTTATACTGTATGTGTCTTGTTATCTACTGTATAGTTGTAAACCGGGGAAAGAATGTACACATCATTGGCGCTTTTAGTCATTTTAAGTTATGTGTATCATAAAAAGATGATAAAACTGGTCAATAACGTGAATTCATAAATCATTCAGCCATATATTTTGTTATAGCGCAGTAAAGACTTGTGCGTGTGTGTGCTTGTGTGTGTGTGTGTTTATGATTGTACACATTTTTGTGTGTGTGTGTGTGTGTGTGTGTGTGTGTGTGTGTGAGTGTGTTTATGATTGTACACATTACACCCCTTTCTTGAACTTTAATGAGTTAAAAAAAACTGCCTTTGCTTACATGGTATGCTAATTGTTTGCAAGTAGCTCATCCGTCCATTAAAGACTCAGGGACACACGCAGTACATTCTCAGTTATTCAATATAATATGTAAAATATTTCTCATATGTAACCCATTCCAACACAAAAACCCAAGGTCACGTTTTAATTGGCTGTTGCGTACCTCTGATGCTCTCATGTTCCCAGTAATGATGGGTTTCCATGCTGAGCAGAAAATTCCTAACCACCCGTTTGTCACTTGAGTCATTTCGCCCCTTTGCAATCCTTTGTCTGGCAGCCTGTGCAAGGCCTAACCCACAGACAGTGGAGCTTTTGAAATGCAGCAAATTTGAAATGTAAAAATGTTCCTTTTTTTTTTGTTTGATTAGTGCCCCAGACCACACACACTGTGGGGGAGCGGTGGAATTTTTCTTCTTAATAAGCACGTTTCAGGTCAAAACAGGCTGTTTTCCTTTCATTCATATTCATGTTGGAGTGTCTATGAAAACAGGCATGCCTGAATCATCATAGCACATCACAAGGCTGCAGTATAGAGATGGCTGCTTCAAAGGCAGTCGATGTAATTTGGCTATATTTCCCAACACCAAAATCACTGAGAATTATACTAATTATCCTACTGTATGGAGCATTTGGTTTTCCAAGGCTTCATTATACTACTGTGTGAAATTATTCCTTTGCTTTGGCTTTTGATTAGAGTTCAAACAATACTGAAAGATTCTTCTGAGTAACACCAAAGAGAAAGACACAAACTTGAGCTATCATTTGGCTCACAGTTGAACGACAGTTCTTTCCCATGCCAAAAAAAGGATCAGTCATAAATACATCCATTGTTACAATAAAAGCATCTGCTATGGGGCATACAGATAAGACCTTTTATGATACACAGTGTTATGATTATGATATATGAATATAGAATGAAAAAAGATGCACTGTTCCTCTTCTTCTCAATCTTCCTCTAGCCCAAAGGCGAACATTTAGGCCACAATTCTTGGACAGGACCACCTTTGGCATACAATAACAGCATGAAATGGATAGTCTGTGCAGAGAAATATTAACATTGGAAAGTATGCTCATCCCTTGAATTACACATTCCACTTTCACTTCAGATATGTTATCTTGACAAATGTGTCATTACAGAAACGTGTCTGACAACTCAAGCCCATACTAGGCATGGAATGCTGTCCTGTATACAGCAGGGGAGATGGACAAAGACACTGATGTTAAAGAGCAGTGGCAAGCTACATTAAACAATAGATTGCTTCAGCTCACCAACAGCCAAGTTATTAGAGCAGTGGCTTTCAGCGTGGGGTCACAGGACCCCCAGGGTCCAAACCAGCGCATCAAGAAATTATCCTTTAATAATGTTTGTCTGCCTGCTTATGTAAACTCCTGCTGTTTACCATTTCCACCCATTTATTTGTCAGTACATTAGTATCAGGTTTGCTCTTGTGGGAGTGTCCTGGTTCCTACTATCTGCAGACTTAAAAACGTACATAGGCTATTGAATGTAATTTAAACATTGTCTTCAGTTTGTGTTCCATCATTGCAAAACATTTATTGTTGTAATTCTCTACAGCCAACGATATTGTGTCTACAGAGGAAGTGGCTTGCATGTGGAGGGGATAGGTTTACCTTGCCATGGAACAAGTTTTCTACTGACACAAACTCACTTCACATTAGCATTATTGACTATAGTCCATATTTACTAAGAGGCGCTAATTACTACCATGTGCAAAAACTTAACGGACGCAACTGCCTCCAGTTTAACAACTATTACAACCACAAATGCAAATCAAGTCAGTTGCAATTTCCCAATTAGAATACCTGAGGCGAAGCCATATAGTCCCACGCGCCTCAGCATCACTCTCAAAACAATAGACAGTGCAGGTGAGAGAGCAGATCCCCGCTGCAGCTGCAACCGTCCACTGGAACCAGACAAAGGCCAGGAGATAAACTGCTGCCAGAAGTTTTGTCAATGCTCCAACACAGTCTAAAAAAACATTGTGAGCACAAACTCTGAAACACTGATTATGTGTTGTGAACATTACGCTCCTCCACTATAAATTGGATTATGTGACAACAACACTAATTGGACACGCGATATTCATCTGTTTGTCATGTGAAAAGGTTAGCTAATGATAAAAAAGATTTAAAAAATAAGCATTTATGAACTGTTTGAATTGTCATTGGGAACTATGAGGTAGGTCAGTATCAGTTCAAGGTGACTGCCAAGGGAATGGATGGAATAAAAAAGAAAATATGTAATATTTCCTCAGATCCAAGAAGTGCTCCTTTCTTATTCTGTTTTCAAAAGTATGGAATAGTTTGATCAGGATCCGAATATTTAGTTTCCTAAGAAATATAATAAGACACTGTGGTGAGATAAGAGGCAACTGTTATTCCTGTTGGGAGAACAGATATTATCCCACTCTTAGAGGGTAATGCAGCAGTCTGTGCGATCTTAAAAGGAAGCTTGTCGTCAGAAGAGATTCCCATGACCAAAGGCGGGGAGTGTTCAGACGTCCTTGGTATGACAATGTTTCTCCAGAGTGAGAGGACCTTGGCTGTGAGTGCTTGTTGATAAAAATAACTTCATAACACCTGTAGCGGAAATCAACATTCACATCTCAATTTACATGTAGTATCGCTGTCGGGTGAAAACCTTGTAACTCCAATTTTGGTGATTTTCACGTTTTCAGTTCAGTTAAAGGATCATATTTCTCCTCTACAACCTTTTGGTTTCTGAAACCTTTTAAAATACAATTAGACAAACTCAAAAATGCATGGTGGTCAAACTAAAAACAAGGCTGTTATTCTTAGTTCCTGAAAAGTTGACATTTTGACCTGACAGTGACAAACTATTACATTATAAGTACAAGACTCACACTGTACTGACCTTCAGTTATTGAGGAGCTGTGACCTTTGGACATTTGAAGGCTAAAGCCCTTAGGCATTAGGAAGTTGGTATAAAGTATTATATTTTTAGTTATTTAAACTGAGGTATTTTGCTCCATAATGACTCATCAAGCCTCAACACACTGTAGACACCCATCTACAACTCCCTGACCTGCACCACAATCCACCCCCCCCTCTCCTGTGCAGTCAATTTGATATTTTAGGACATTTTAGGATATTTTGCAGGTGACCTGGATGTCTTTCAACGATTACAAAAAGTCACCACACTCACTGCATTACTTTACCTTGGATGAGGTCAGCCATTACTTCATTCTTGCCTGTATTTTCTCCTTCATAATGTAACAGTATGTTATTCCCTCCGACTCTAAGGGAGACATGCATGTTTGATCTACGGTTGCTTACAACATGCTCCGTCTACTCAAGGTTAGATTGTTTCATTACATCCCATCAATCACCCAGTGATGTAAACATCCCCGGAGCATAAATGGAGAGTCTCGCCAAATGCCCTTTACCGACAGAACAAAAGGAAGGAAGAGAGACTAGGGGGGGGGGGAAGGAGAGAAGGAAAAGAATAAATGCATGAGCAAGAGAAAAGACAGATGATCGCCAGAGAGAGAGAACAGAAGAGTGAGAAAGAGAGAGATCGAGACAGAGAGAGAGAGAGAGAGAGAGAGAGAGGGACAGATGGAGTGAGGAAGAAAGAGAGACAGAAACAGAAAGAAATGTTCCTGACTGAGAAGTACACGGGGATTTGCCGTGTATCCTGCTCTCCCGGTGTGAGAGGATTTGTTTAGGCTGGACAGGATACAGGGGGTACATCTGGACAGATTCAGCCCAAATGCAGATCTCTCTTCCTGCTGTGTGGGTGACAAGGACTCCTTTCCTCCATGGACAGTAGTCTCTGCATCTACGTCACAGCATGAGCCTCCAACACAAAGGCTAGCTGTTTGCCAGTGTGGGGATTTACAAACTTACAGTGCGTACAGTACTGTATTTATTTACATGTATAAAGCATTTACTGTGCGCATTAAACACTTGGAACCTGATGTCCTTGGAAAGACTTCGGGATATAAATTTAGTTTGAGGTCGAGTTTAATCGCACAAGACTGGACACGTCAAAATGCTTGTAAAAGTTGGGAAAATTGGGGGGCTGGAGGCTGGAGGTTTGATGTGTTAGGTAAGCAAAGCCTATGGAGGTGAGACAAGCGATCACGGTGGTCCTGTTTTACTATCAGCTCGGCTTCATTCTTTCATCGTGAGTATTGAGCAGGTGAGAAGGTGTTGCACTGCTTTTCCCTCTCTCCTAATGTGCCAAGCAGCAGAAAATCAGCAGGAAAATGTCCTCTCTCTCTCTGTTTCTCTCTCTGTTCCTTTTGTCTCGCTCTCTCTTTTTCTGTCTCTGTCTGTCTCTCTCTCTCTCTCTCTCTCTGTGTGTGTGTGTGTTTCTCTCTTTCTCCTCCGCCTGTTTCCAGTTACCTTTCAACCGGTGAAAAATATTTACTCCTGAAAATGAAGAGGATAACTTTCCATCTCCGACACTGTTCCAGGAGGCATCTGGCTTGTGTTAGAAGAGCTCCGGTGTGTGTGTGTGTGTCTGCGCGTTTGTGTGTGTAGGGGTGTGTGTGTGCGTGTGTGTGTGTGTGTGTGTGGTGGAGAATGATAATCATAATAGGGGTGTATTGTTCCACTGTCTGTCTTCTCCCACATGGGAAGTCGACTGCAGCGGATTCCACACTAGCACAAGCCGCAAAGTATCCCACAAAGTAGCGCACGCACACACACACACACACACACACACACACACAATGGACCTCCCCCGTAGGAGGAGATTCTTGTAATACTTTCTCCTTTCTTATGATCGTGCACGCGCTCACACACATACACACACGCACAGAGGATCTACTTGGGGAAAACTTCCCATTCATACATGCAGCATACAGTATGTACCACTAACCTCTGAGGTCAAACATGATGTGTATGCAGTCATCCTCTTACTTCCACTTGGGAATCCCACTGAGCCTTTGGGTGTCTCTTTGGTGGGGCCCTTGTGTGCTAAACCCAACCCTCTGACCATGAACCAGCTTACAGTATAAGCCACATGGTTGAGTAAGCAGGCTGCTGACAGCTTTCAAATAAACAGCATGTCCGCTGCACTTCAAATGATCTGATCATCTTCTCCAAGGCTGGACATTCACAGCAAATCATGTGTTTTTTTTATTCTTCTATGTGACACAGATGTAATCGTTTCCCTGGCGTCTAAATATGGCAAAAACCGTTGAATCAGATCTTTCACAGCCATGACTGTAAACATTAGATTTGCATGCCAAAAGGAGAGAGAGAGAGGAAAAAAAAAAAAAATCAGATTTCAGCCAGAAATGTGAGTTCATCCACAGTTGATCAGATGCTTTTGTAACAGAGCCACTCGGTTTAAGAATCCATGCAGCTGCTCCATAGAGAGAGATTTGAGAAAGATGAGAAATGTGACCAAGAGAACACCAGGGATTTTTTATTCTGGGGATAAGGCTACAGTTTAGATCCATTAAGACTACAAATAAACCACAATTAATAAAACCCAATAAAAACTCAATAAATAAAAACAATTACCCATTCTTTGTCTGTGCAGCAGCTCCAGATTTTCTGTCTTGATAACACAGGATTAATACAAAGACCATCCACACTCTGCTATTCAGTCTTTTTTATAGCCTAATTAGCCATACAGCACACAGGCTGAAGACGTATTCTTTGGTTTCTGGCTTTGGGATAGAGTCGTTCATGTTCGCAAATATTGATTGGACTGTCCTAACGTATTTAAATTCTTAAACTGATGTTCTTCTTTAGGGGCTCAGCAGCTACTGGGTGGTGAGGTGAAATAATCCCTGAAGAGAACGAAGCGAGTTGTTCTCTCCTCCTCCTCTCCACACGGTGAATACTTCAGTGCTGTTTTCCAGGCAAGCCTCCATGCAGGTTTAGTTGTTCCCTCAGATGCACGGCCAGGCACGGTAAAGAATAATAACATGTCAAAGGAGCTCAGAACAGCGCAGACCACAGAAAATGGAACACGCCTGAGGGTGGAAAAACACTTCAAGATTTTCTCGCAGTGCTCTTGAATTTATTAAGTGCCAAGTCCCCAGCCAACTTTTCAAGATCGGGGGACGACAAGTGAGAGAAACACAGAGGCAGGATTTTCATGATGACTTTGCAGGCTGGCTTAATTGTGTGAGGCTATAATAGTAAAACCGAGGTTATGACCCGGTCTTAGCTTTACTATTATAGCCTCCATTACACCATTACACAGCAATTTAGAAGACTTTGGTGAAAATCATCTGTCATTGTTGTTCATGTATTTGTTCTCACCTCCTCAGAACAGAAGAGCTGTTGATTGCATCTTTGGGCTTTTTTGTAATCTGTAAGAAATGTTGGATGTTTTTTCTACTGTAAGATGAACAGTTGCAGTCTGATAGATTGCTGAGAGAAGGAAAATAATGGATGGTGGATTTGCTACAGGTTATGTACACATATGTTTGTGTTGATGATCTTTGTGTGTGTGTCTACTGGTTATCAAATGAAAATGATGGATTTATTCAATTCAGTTCATTCAGTGAATCAAGCCGTCAATCAATGTGTAAAACCCAAAAGCATCCTAAAGCAACGTCCAATGGTAAATCAGTAATGCTCCTACAATGAAGGCCCACCTCAAATAAAAACAGAAAACAAATGTATCATATATTGTATGATTGACAATGTAGCTAGAAATCAACAGTACATTTTAATCTTTCAGTGGTGTGGATGTCACTTGGTACAGGCATCACAGGAATGAGCAAAACCCTTCATGATCCACGTGCAAAAATGTAGATGGTTGATAATCCTTTTACACTTACTGCCTCCAGTTTGAGCTGCAGCCGCCCACAGAATCCAGTCTGGTGTTACTGGAAGGACAGGAAAGGAAAGGCTTTCATCTGAAACTAATGACAAGATTGATTCCTGCCTTTGGGTCTGCACCACTTTCTGTGGCTTTTGGCTTGGTTTAGGATCTGTGTTTTGTGAAAACAACTTTCCTTAAACCTTCGCCGGTCTTGTGTTCCATCTCATACGCTACCACTAACCCTGAATTCAAAAGGACAGGATCAACCTAACCCCTTCAGGATTTACCCTCGGGGAAAGAGGGTGACATAACACTAAACACTGAGGGAAAATCAACACTAAACATTGAGTCACAGCCTGGTAACTTGCCTAACACCAAAACCCTGTCTCAACACTGGAGTATGAACAAGCATGGCTCCTCTTCAACCCACTGAGCCATGAATAGAAAATCTTTGTCCTCGTTTCTCTGATGTCTGTGTCACGACTCCACACTCATTGAGTGTCCCTTGTGGCCTTTTGTTGTTGTGTGTGAATGGGAACAAATGACCTGATGTAACAAAAGCAAGATAGTAGCACAAATTGGGCACAGTGTGTACACGATGTATACTGCACACATATTGAAAACACACATTCACATATAGACAGATAGTCACACAACACAGACACAGGCAAAGGTACATTCACGCCCAAGTGCATATATAAGCCCATTTACACACATAAAGAAAACCCTCATTCTTTGTCAGACAAATCATATAGGAGTCTAGCACTCTCACAAAAACACACACACACAAGAAAAGTACACACACACACACACACACACACACAAAACACACCCCAGGCGTGTTAAAGCGGCTGGGTATGACAGATCACGCTGCCTCTCCATTATTACGTCGCGTTACGATTAATAATGCATGTTTCCTGACACCTTAATTACCTCCGCCCACATCCTAACACACATACACACATATACAAATCTTCAGTCAGCACCAACTCTATCACAACAGCACGATACACACACACACACACACACACCCTGTCAAACGTACACACGCAGCCCCGACAACAGGGAATGAGGTGCTTCAAGTAAGTGCAGCTGTCTGTCCCTGAACACACGCTCCAGGACATGCTGTTCACTCCTCTATCACGCACCCATACTGATCCTGTCACACACAGAAATGTCTCATATCAAAGACGAGCCTGCATCTTGCACTTGTGACAAACCAGGTTGAATCTGGTGCGACAAATTGCCATCAAACAAAACTGTGCATGACTATAGAGTGAGGGTTGATAGGGACTTCTGACTAGGTGACTGGGTTCTGCAGGTGACAGTGCAACATGAAATCTACACACGGTTCCTGGTTTGATGCCCCTCCCCATCCCAAAATGCAAAGCATCCATTACTCAACATTTGCTCCCGCAAGTCCAGAAACCACCCGAGGCACACATGGCATCATCCCCATAAGCCGCCATCTTTATACACCTAGTCCATCTTATCTGATGTTTAACTGACAGTATTTCCTGAACAAAACCAGGAAACACACATTTATGGAAACTTTTGCTGAGAGACTATGACCTGCAATGAGTTTTACTGTAAAACTATTCAACAGAGAACTGGGGAATAAATATATTTAAAGATGGCTTCAAATATTTGAACAGCTCGACGTGTGCTGGTTGTATCAAGTCAGACACATCACTTGCAGGATAAGTTCAAAATGATCACACTCTGCTTTTCAACTGTTCAAGACGTTTTTGACAATTAATTTACCAAGTTCTGATCTCCTATCTCCCCTTCATTAGTGGGTTATGCCATTGTGATCCAACAGGGACAAATGCCTGCCAAGGAATTCCTTTGAAAGATTTTAGTGCCTCTTTCAATTCCATCATGTGTGTTCCTTTATGATGACATTCTGCCGTTGAAACTCAAACACAAACTCTTCATGAATGTTAACCTACATTTTCAACATCCTTCAAAACTGATGAAACGCCAAGAAATGCACAGAGCCTAATTTTCACCAGCCACAGAGTCTGTATTTAATAGAGCAACGCGGGGCTTTCATCTTTCTCCCGTGAGTTGTAATGCAATCATATCATTAAAGCTCTGCGCTAGGTAATTTGTGAAGAGTGACAGGTTGTTGTTGCTGGCTGAATAGTAAGTGTGTATGTGTACACACAAACACTTTCTTGTCTTTGACTCCTGCTCCTCGCTCCTCATTCTCCCGCTGGCCTAGCCCTAGTTCAGTCAGTGTATTCCAATGCATGGGAAATAATTGGCCATCCCTTTCATCACAGGATTATGAGAATAAATCTCCTTTTGGAGCGGAGCAGCGCTAACAGTCATTGAAATCCTGTTACATGGGGGTATTATCCTGCAATTAATTGCTTTTTCCAAACGCTAAGCTCTTCTCTCCCTCTCTCCCTCTCTCCCTCTCGTGTTCATACACTTTGATAAATTCAGCACTCAGTTGACTCACTCTGGAAAGAGGTTGGGGGTTGTGGGACTTGTAAAGAGGGGATTGGTAACAAATAAGAGTTCCCAGTCATTTTCTCTCTCTCTCTCTCTCTCTCTCTCTCTCTCTCTCTCTCTCCAGAAGTGTCGTTAATGTCGATCCAACCTGTTATGTTTTGGCTGGAGGACGTACTTTGTGTCCACAGCTATTGAAAGGATGAGTGACCGTGAGTCTGTTCCATTCTAAATGTAATTTAGTGTAGGCATGTTAAAAGCTGAGGCCCCTTTGAACAGCGGTTGTAGCCTATCTTTCATCAAGCACTGCAGAGGAGATAAATGTCGGATGACACTTTCATGTGCCATTCTCTGAGGCGCTGTTTGTGAAAAATCATTTTAACCCCGCCGAAAAAATAAATCAAAGCAAATGGCCTGACGGGAAACTGTGTGGGTCCGTGGCATGAAGAGATTTTTTTTCAGTCATGATATTGCATCATTCACAAGAGACTGGACCACTGAAAAAAAACAACTGTTTGTAGTTTTTTTTGTCAGCATGGATTCACACATTTTGATCTAAAATCTCCCCTCTCATGTGTCTCCCTCCCTACTTCCCCACTGTCTGAAAACAAATACCAAAGGTGAGTGGACACACTCAGAAATGATAAAATCTCCCCCTCTTTTTCTCCCAGCAGAGCGATAGATGGTAATCACTTCCTCCTCCTTTTTCTCTTACGGTGGCTTCACATTCCTATGAGTGTGACATCATTAGACTCGGCCCGGCTGAGCGGAGACATCTTGTGTAACCTCACTGATGGGCTGGTGACAGTGTGGCGGTGACGTGTGTGTGTGTTGTGGCCACAGCGCGCGCACACACAGACACACACACAATCAGCGTCCACTTCCCATTAGCAACAGGAAACCCCTTGAGTCATCCTGGAGTGGAGCGGAGCAGTGATTCTAAGGCAAACTGTTTTAATGAAATCATGTGTTAGAGGGCGACTGACAGCTGAAGTTGGCCAATTCAATGAAATTATGAAATGATGTTCTTAGGATGTGAAGGGGAAGTGAGCGGATCCTTTCACTGAAATTGAAGTTAAAGGTCTGAAGGGATCCCTTGAATGGGTGACCTTTTCAGTGAAATGATGTTTTTGGCATATAGAGGGGATAGCTGGTAAAATCTGCCATTTTGATTAAATTATGTGCTCAGGGCATGAACAGAGGTGAGCTTGTAACGTTGATCATGCCATTGTAATTATGTTCTCAGGGGCTTTACTGTTTAAATGTAACTATGGTGTTAGGGTATGACGGGAGGCTACAATAAAGTCGACCATTTCAATGTAATTATATTATCTCAGGGTATGAGGTGGTTGGTGAAGTTGACAATTTCACTGAAATTCTGGTTTGAATTTTAAAGGACAAAGGGATGAATGAGAAATATTTAAATGATATTTTATTTGTTGGAATGGGGGTTAGAGAGTAGCGCTGGCTTGTTCTGGGAAATGTGAAGGAAAGAGTACAAGCTAAGAGGCTGACCGTTTCAGCTGAATTATTCAATTGAACTATTTACAAGACATGACTTATGTAAGCTTCTTGTTTTCAGCTATAGGTCTACGACTTCTCAGAAGACTTTTTGGGGAAGTCTTTATGCTGAGCATGTGCCAATAAACTTTTCCCTTGGGTGGGGAAAATTGTTTTCAAAGAAACACTCTGGGGAATTATGTCTTGGTATGTTTTCACGTGTAAAAATAATTACTGCTTATGTGCTGTAAAATCTGGGCGAAGCATACTGTGAGAATTGGGAGTGTGTTTCAAACTTAAATTGGGTTTCGATGAGAACAAATCATCTGAGTTGCCAAGAATCCGGTCACTCCAATCTCCCTAACTCTGACTCAACTCAGCAGATCAAAGAAATAGATTGGGATAACTAGAGAAGGAAGGCAGGAATTTACGGGCCAGACTACAGTCTGGAGTCCGTCCACATGAAACAATCCTCATCTCTGCTCCTGGTTTGATTGATTGTCCCTGAGGTCGGCTGGGGTTGTGAAAATATAGTGCATATTCAGTAGAGGTGGTTGTGGCTGTGTGATGACTAATCTTGGATGAGACCTCAACACTTGAGTTCGTGGAGTTCACAGTGTCTATGGGCCTATGTTAAGATCTAGTTCAGTGGACTACTGCAGTCTCATAAGAGCTACGCTTGAATTCAGTCAGTCTTCCTCTTTCTAAAAGCAGCATTTACGCCCTGAGAGGATAGAGCGTCAATCATTTCTCTTGTAGGTCTATAGTTAGATATGTATCCACTGGCCCACTTGTAATTACTACACTGGAATTTCACATCCACATTCATCAGCATTTGGAAAATTCCCTTATTTTTTCCCTTTATCAGCTGTCAGAAGATACAATGGAAACAGTCTGACACCTACACATTTGGGAAACAAGTTTCGCATTACAGTTCTACTTCGAAAGAATAAGTGGCAGTGGCCCGTGTAAAACCAATACAGGACAGATGCTTGATGGGAAATTTCTATCAATGCTGTACAGAGTATCATTACTTTCTTCTATCATCAAGTGACCTCTTCAGATACTGAGGGTGTGGGGTCAAAGTTCAGCTGTAATTACCATGGCCATTGGCCAGCAACACCAAGACAGTATATGTGTGAGCATGCGTACCTGTATGTGTGTGTGTGTGTGTGTGTGTGTGTGTGTGTGTGTGTGCGTGTGTGTGTGTCTGAGTGTTGTGAGACGGCAGCTCAAGTGGAGAATAATTCACACCGGTGGCTGGCTGGCAGCCAGATCAGATTGAACTATTCTCAGAGCGGAGTGATCAATTCCCAGCCTCTCTTTACCACTGCTGGTGGTGAGTGAGTCAGCTAATTATACCAAGGGAGAGCATGACCTGAATAGTGTTTTCTTTCCTAGCTCACTAACGTAGGGATGCAGTCACACACACCTACACGGGGACATGTTGTGTACTGTATATACACACATATAAACACACCCACATCCACCATGAAGTACACAGCGGCCGACCAACGATATCATGCTACAACCTGCAGTCCGGCAACATAAACTCTCTTACACAAGCACAAGACATTCCCTACACATGGAGTATACTGTGACCTATAACACAATGCCAAAATAAACTCTCAATCAAACATAGGCACAAATGGCTATATCCCACACACACACGCAAACATATTGTGTTAATCACAGCCAACAGAAATCAGCCCATTTTACCAGTATACACCACAACTCTCTCTCCTCACACACACGTCATACACATGCACAAGCCTAAGCCAAAACTTCCACACAGACACACCAGCTCCTGACTATTGTCCGATAACAATGAGCCTTTCGGCCTCCTGCACCTCTGCCGGCCATTCCCACAGTAACAGCTCATCCTGCTATTTGAACTCCTTAAAAAGAGAGAGAGGCTGCAGTGAGAAAGGAAACCTGTTCCAGTGCCGGCTCGGCAGCATGACAGGCGCGCGCACACAGACAAACACACACACACACACATCAGCGAGTTGGTGAGTCACCTTATTCGTAGGACGACCACTGCACAAAGAAAGAATGCAAGGCCTAAAAATAACAGCCATCATTCCTATGGAATCTGCAGCTCATCCTTGTTTGGACGGCCTGCAGAGACAGGTTCACATAACCTTTTTGAGTCAAGCTGAGCCGAGCTGGAATGACCTGGTTAAGTGTGTGACCTATTGTGGAAGGAACTGCGTCGGAAAGTACAATGTGAAAAGAAATGGTTTGGAACAGCACGCTTCTGTTTGGCAGGAGGGGTTTGTGCAAAAGAGGGGTGATAATCAATTGTGTGTGCGTACAGGCGCATACACACACACAGATACACACACACACACACAGACAGACCAGCTGGTGCTCTGTGCTTTGGTGAGCACTCAGTAAGCCTGTACACCATTGCTGTCGCTATGCTTGTTCAACTTATAGCAGTGGAAAGGAGACTCTTGCGCAATACACAGTCATGCGTGCGCGTACACACACACATATGCACATTCAGAATTACCTCATGCTGCCATTGACACAGCTCATCCCAACAAGTGATCATCACAAATCTCAGGAATGTGTTTTCTAACTGACTTTTCATTCACTGTAGCCTACTTCACTAGAGTTTCTAGTTCTTACATTCAACTCTTGTGGAGCTGATTATCACTTTTTTCAAGAGACATTGCGTAATTTTCAGACATTGCACTGTAATGTTACAGGATGGTTTGTTCTTTTTGTGGTAATACAATGAGCTTTAGCTCGGGATACAGTGTCTCTGGGACCCCAACTGTTATAATCTTGTTTACGGAACCGCTGGCATATTTTATGTGAATGCTTGTAGCCTAGCACTACTAAGGGTTTATGGGGGTGACTCATATCCACATAACAAACAAGCACAGCATGGGAAAATATCATGGTGATGTTGAAGCTGGAGTTTAGACTCGCACACTGAAGCCCTGTATTGGCTAGTTCACACTTCAGGCCTAACGTTTGGAGAGCAAACATTTTCAGCTCCCATACAGCTATTAGATTTGGAGAGATTGTTGCAACTGGTAATAAATGGTAATGGGAGCTGAACAATAGGTGTCTTAATGTTCAGCTCTCATTACCATTTATTACCAAAGCCGGAGAAACCGTTTCAAAGAATGTTAATCATTGTCTAAAACACGTGCCTGCTTTGATGAGAGAGCTATGATTAGTAGCAGATGATTTCCTTATTCCTCTCACATGCTCTGGTTTCTCAGTATCAATAATAGCAAACTTACAGCGCACGGAGCATGAATTTGGAGTCATGACACCGTGACAAACGTTGCTTTCAACAACAAAAGAAAAAAGCTGTTGATGTTTGAACCATATGGCCATATAGTCTGCAGTGGAAGGTAATACAGCAGGCTGTTTCATCAGAGGCAAGCTGAGCTGGAGTCGCTGGCGTTAGAGGATTGCTCAATGGTTGTGTCACCAGGAGGCTGGACTGGTCGGGCGGAGTGCTGGAGCTCAGGACTCAGAGAAACATCACCGCGGCTCACTCTGCCTCTCTCTCTCTCTCTGTGTGTCAGACGGTCTCTCTGCTCGGGCTGTGAGGGATCGGGATTTTCTCATCAAAAAAAAGTACACTGCGCTCTCACAGCCACGGGCATTCACTCTCCCGAAGGACTTGGGTTGGACTATTTCCAAAACGCGAAAGAAAAAGAGGATTTTTTTTTTTCACTGAATGAGCTAAATAAGTTTATACTTATATCACAATTATAAGGAGTCGAGAAATGGAACGCACAGTTTGCAGTTTATTTTAGCCAACAAAGGACACATCCTAAAACAAGTCAGGGTCGCGTTTCTGCTTTAATGGTAAATCGGTCTGTCGGAATGAACTTGCAGTGGAGCAGCCCGGTACCGTGCATCCGCACCGGGAGAGTCGGACACAAGCGACTGGACTCAGACGATCAGCCGCTGGCCAAATGCGCCAGGCTGAGCGCCGAGTCGGGGGACGCGCCGGGACTCCTCGGCACCTCGCCCGGGTCCCCGGTGAGCCCCGGCCCCGTCACCGTCCCGGCGACCCACCAGGGACCGTCCAGGATAGGACCGTTTCTGCTTCTACCTCTGGCCGACCGGGAGGGCATGCACAGCGCGCTGAACACCGACACGGGGGATGAGCTAGTGTGCAAGGTATGCGCAAAACCCTCATTGTGCAATGTCTCTGAATGAATGGTGTTTCAAGACACCGTGTTGCTCAATAGCCTGTCTGACATGTCATCAGTATCCAGCCTAGTCTTTCACCAAATGTCATTCTGACACGAAAACTGTTACACGTTGCGTGATAACAGGCGTTCAGCTCCATGGTTCTTTCACAACCTGAACTAAATTAGGCTTTGTGTTCATTTGAAAGGTGAGAGCGCTGAATGCATCGATGAGCGGTGGCTTATGCAGCAAACAGCAACACTGTAGCCTACCTGGCGTGTTGAGGAAATGTCGCTACCTAACCCAGTCCACCTATCTTTGGCACTGTGGCTTCACACCCTGTCTGTCAACTCGGCTCATTTGCATACACGTCACTGCGATACGCCACGCCATGACACACAAATATGCAAACATGTGAGAGGCAAAAGGAAAGAAAGCGGCCTATCATGATGAGGATCTGTTCTGATGAGCTGCGCTGATAGCGGCACAGCGCTCCAGTGTTCCAAAACCATTCATTTTACATGATAGACCTGCAGGCGGTAGGCTTTGTTGATTAATAAAGTTAATCGCTTCACACTTTTGTAATCCATTTGTTATGCTCTGGCAAAAGGGATAGATAGCGCCTTACTGAGCTGGAATCAAAACATATTCTTTGCTCTCAGCCAAATTTACATGGTTGTTTCCTCAGATGATCATTAAGGCACATATTGACCGCCCCTGTGCACACTCTCTCTCTCCCTCCCTCCCTCCCTCTCCCTAATTTCCATCCTGCATCCCTGTCCCTCTCCCTCCTCTCCCTTCTCTCCCTCCTCTCACTAAGGTCTTTGACATGGGGGTTTACCAGGAAAAGATCCGAGCCTACGGCGTCCTACCGGCCCACAAGAATGTGGCCGGCATCAGGGACATCGTCCTTGGCGAGCGCAAGGCCTACGTGTTCTTAGACAAGGACTTTGGGGACATGCACACCCTGGTGAAGGGCTGCCGCAGGCTGGACGAGGAGCAGGCCTCCAGGCTCTTCCGTCAGGTGGCGCAGGCCGTGGCGCACTGCCACCAGGCGGGCATCGTGCTGGGAGACCTCAAACTCCGCAAGTTCATCTTCGCTGATGAGAAAAGGTGAGATGGGAGGGAATTGGTTTTCTCTTCTCATTCTTGGAAACAGACTGAAAACCTCGCTGGGTAATCTCAGTGTCAGTTGTCACTCAGATTACCCATCGGGAACGATAATCTACTGGAGACTGGAAGTTTTTCACATTGTTGCACCACCCTCTCATACCACAGAACTGCACACAGTACACTGACCTCTCCTTTACACATTGTGTAATACAGATGCTCAAAAGATTCCAGCTGTAATGGTATTAGTTATCTTGTTTTTTTATGCTCATGAACCAAAAATCCACACAAATAGTCTTTCTCTCATAGTCAGCCGCTTCAATTTGTTGTTGGTCGTTTTTAAACTGCAGTATAACCGATTTACTGCATATCATCAGCTAAGCATTAAGGTCTTGATGAGTTGAATGAGACTCAACGTTCGGGGGGATGTGCCAGTGAAGAGACAGAGCAAACATGGCAACAGCTGGTACACACAGTGTGTATACTGATCTGGGAACAGATAGAGTAGGTTCTGTACTTGTGGAGGTAGACTGCATGGATGCCCAGATTCTGTGCCCATCGGTCTGTCTCTCTTTCTCACTCTCCATGTCTCTGTGTGTGTGTGTGTGTGTGTGAATATAGTGGGTGGTAGTTTGGCAGAGATGCTAGACTCGGCTGGTGAATGAGACATTCATCCCCTTCTGCAGTCTATATCTTAGAATATGTTTATTACTCATTATTTATTAATACATTACATCATAACTATGCTGCAGAATAACTAAGCTTCTAACAGGGATTCATTCAAATACACTTTCATCCATCTAGCAGTCATGTACTATCCTCTGGACTCATATACACACACACACACACACACATAAACACACCTCGATGCTTGTATCTCTGGGTACTACATTCTGTTCAGGAAAACACACACAACCCCTGCTTACAAAACTATTTGTCACCTCTTTGCCCTTGCGTCAGTCTCTTTCCTGTAAGCGCCTGCTCATCCCACACAGACACCCCCCCCCAAGCTTTCAAAAGACCTTTTTCATGGAGAGTTTCAACAGTAACATTCCCCAGCAGTGACCTCTGGGCTTGCAGGGTCACACTGGATGAATGAGAGCAGACAGGCAGTGAGAGAACTTGGAGTCGCTCGTGTCCCTCTGATAGCTATACGGCTGCAGAGCGATGAGTCACAGGGTATATGTGGAGAGAAGATGGGGGGGAGGGGGGTGCATGTGTAGCTCATTTTCTTTCTGCATGTGTGTGTGTGTGTCTGCTCATGCATTCACATAAGTGTGTGTGTGTGCCTACACATTCAAACCTATAAAACTACAGGTTGGGACGATTGCAAGCCAAAATGTTGTTATGCTTTGTTGCCTACAACTGTGATGTTGATGTGACATTAATGCTGCTAGACTGACCCATAAGACCCACTTGACCCTGCAGTGGTGGGATGACCTGTGTTTTTTGACAGTGGCATCTCTTTGCACTATGGGTAGCAATATAACATCAGTACAACTGATCCTACTATGATGCCACCATGATGCTTTAAAAACAAAGCTGCAGGTTTTGCTGAGGATTTTAATTGGCTGCAACTGGATGACGACTGAATCATGGAATTTGTTTGCATTCATTACCAAGCGAGACAATCAGTCTTGTGTACCTGTAGATTGCCATTTCTGTCTAATCAGAGACTACACTTAATCTCATTTTGACATGTCTCACACAGACACAAGGGTCTTCTTGAAATGCCATGAATCTACATTACCTCATTTATTCCATGATACATTCTTGCAAATTCGCAATCAGCCATCTTTCAAACCCCAACAATCAAGCCATGATGCAATGTCATACCCAACAATGCAGCGCTCGCGCCAGGGACAGGGAAAGTCACAACAATATGATAAATGCTATCTCCAGTCACAGACACAGTGCAGTTGGAAAGCCAGTTTAGGGAAGGTGACTAGCACTGTGAAGCATGCAGAGCTTCATTGCTGGGCCAGCCTTCCCATGCGTCACTGATGTGGCAACAGCCATTTGAGGGTAATTATGGGATGGCTGGCGCCGCGAGTGTGGGACCCAGGTGCAGATAGCCTCAGCTAGAGAAAGAGAGCGAGAGGAGGAAAAGGAGGAGAGAAGATATGTACTCTCAACAGGATGACTCACTCTCTCCACCCCTCTTACTCTCTCTGTTCTGTTTCTTTTCCTGTCTCCATCGCTCTCTCTCTCTCCTGATTTATCTCCACCATTCTCTTGCTGTTTAAATATCAATTGCTCTTCTTCTTGCTCCTTCTGCCTGTCACTCTCTTCATCCTCTCTCTCTCTCTCTCTGTATATCGCCCTGCTGATTTCTCTCTCTAGCCATTCTGTCTGATCACTGAAGTTTCTCACAGAGTTGACCCTTAGAATGTGAGATGAAACACCACACTCCTATGTGTGTGTGCGCGTGTGGGTGTGTGTGTGTGTGTGTGTGTGTATTTGACTGGATAAGATCTTACTCGATGTGTTTGTGTCCTTGGGTCATTAACTCAGAGCAAATGTCCAAAGGGGCAAATTAAGTTTTTCAGTTCAAAATACTTTATATCCGCTGTTGTGTAAAAAAATTAAAACAGAGATGATTCAATCCTCAGAAACAGAACAAATTTACGAAGCAAAGTTTTTACTGTAAGATGACACTTTATCTTTGTGCCTTCAATCATTTTGTAAGAGTAGGCATCATGTTTTTTAATATCTCACTCTACAAATACACACTCACATTCTTAGTTGCTCTTATGCTGGACTGGATGTACGCCCTGCCATTAACATGGCTAAATATAGCAGTGTGTGTGTGTGTGTGTGTGTGTGTGTGTGTGTCGGGGGGGGGGGTATTTATATGTGTGTTTACGTGTTCGTGTGTGCCGGGAAATCAGTGGAAATTTGCTTAGGCAGCTATGCAGGCTAATTCTGAAACTGCATTCGCTGTTCATTTAGGTCAAAGTAAGTTCACTGGTTTCTTGGCTGTGTGTGTGTGTGTGTGTGTGTGTCTGACTGTCCGTCTGTCTGTCTGTTTGTTGGTCTGACGGTCTTACAGCTTAAGGCTAAAGGATGCTTGTTTTTCCATGATGCAATCAGTGACTTAAGCTTAACAGACCTCTGAAATGTTTGACAGTATTGAACCTAAACACTGTCAGAAATAGACACACGTGCTTGCATATACACACACACACACGCACGCACACACACACATACACACGGTTGCCTACTGGATAAAGGGATGAATCTTTGTGCTTTAGATGTTGTTGAACTTGGGACAGCCTTGAGACACCTGATCATCTCATAGCTGTCAGTGTGTCCTTTTCTCCCAGGATTCTCACTAATTCATGGTACAACTAGTCCCACAATAGGTGCTGTAACAAGGCAGGCAGCCAACAGAGAGGCATCCCCCATGTACTAAGTTATACAGTACATGAAATGGAAGTGAAAGCAGAATTATATGTAGAATATTTTGAGGAACCATGGTTCTAACCAACACCACCCTCTTCCCTCACAGGACCCAGGTGAGGCTGGAAAGCCTCGAGGACTGCCGCGTCCTGGAGGACCCGCGTGACGACTCCATGTCCGACACCCACGGCTGCCCCGCCTACGTCAGCCCCGAGATCCTCAGCGGCTCCGCCCCTTACTCCGGCAAGATGGCCGACATGTGGAGCCTGGGGGTCATGCTGTACACCATGCTGGTGGGCCGCTATCCCTTCCACGACCCGGACCCCGCCACGCTGTTTTCCAAGATCCGCAGGGGCCAGTGTTGTCTGCCGGAGGGCTTGTCGCCGAAGGCCAAGTGTCTGCTGCAGAGCCTGCTGAGGAAAGAACCCTGGGAGAGACTCACAGCGGCCGAGCTGCTCGCTCACCCGTGGTTCCACCGGCCGCCAGCGTCACAGGAAGTGGCACCGGGTGAACAGGAAGTGAGCTCGGCAGAACAGATGGTGCCGTCCTTTGACGTGGAAGAGGACGATGATCTGTTCTGCTGACAGACTCGATTCGCCCAAGCGCTTCTGTCTGGCTGAGGGACCACAAACACACACAAACACACACACACACACACACACACAGAAAAAAAAACAAATATTGCTATGAGGGATTCATTGTTTTGTTTCGTTTTTTTTACATCGGCACTTTTTAGAACCCCATTTGTGTACTGTTGTGTATCCACACACCCTCAAGCTTTCTACAAAACGTACTGTATTTTGTTGTCGTATATGTGTTACTTGCTAAGGGCATTGTTCACAATGATTATTCATTGTGTGTTTCTATATGTGTGTGTTTGAAATCATTTGGTGCTAAAAAAAAATTTAACAAGGATTGAAAATTTGCCAGATTATGTTAACAAAATCATCTCTCCGGGCTACAAAGAGTGTGTCATAGAGCATGAACCTAAGGCATTAGGTTCCTCATGCTCTCTGCCCTGACTCCTAAGGGTTCAGAAAGCATTAGATAAAGCAGGGGAGCGAGACGAGGAGACAGAGACGTCGGCCCTCTCACTCTCTGACCAGGCTGGAGGCACCGCTGGCTGACTCACTGACCGGCTGCAGGGGAGAGACCTAACACAAGCTCGATGTCTCACAGCAGGCAGTGAGAAAGACGGTTAGCGTGGGATTCATGTGTCACGCTCGATGGGATGCTAAGAAGGTGTCCGACTGCCAAACTGGCACATTCTCAGCAAGGGGAGAGCGCTCACGCGTCTCACACCACGCGCAGGAGGTTGAGGGAGGCGGGATGTATCGGTGTAGAGGAGGAAGAGTTTGTCATACACACCAAACAGTAACCAGTAAGTGGCGTTAGGCCACATTTAAGTCTTTCTCAGTGGCTAACAGAGAAGGATACACAAAAAATAATGCTATTAGGCTGCACTGCAAAGAATAAATGAAACAAGATAAGATAGAAGCAAAGCACCAAAGCAGTTTTCCCCTAACCTGACCTCCACTTTAACTCTGAACACCCCAAAAACTGTTATATAGAAACTGAATATTTCACAAAAGGTTGCAAAGGTGTAACCAGAAATGTTCTTTCCAGCAGAGCGCATCTCTCCAGGAAGTGATGTACCTTGCATCTGGCTGTAACAGGGTCACATGTCATGCCAGTGTCTGACTTTGCGATCAGCCACAGCCGAACTAACACTAATGTTTCTGCTTTAAAATACGATGTAAGGAGCAGATCTGGTTTCACGTCAAACACTTGGTCACATGCCTCTGCAGCAAACAGAGATGGTTGAATGATCCTTTTTGCCTGGAGGTGATTGATCAGACGTACAGTAGGATTCAAGTGAAACACTAAGAGAGTTGTGTGAAACGGTGCGTCCTGCTGGTACTATATAAATTATCTCTCAATCCAACACTGTGTATTTTTTTTATTTTCCTTTTTTCAGAAATGTGCCACACATCACAGGAAAGAACAGTCAAATCGGAAAGAGATAAAAATTTTCTAAAAGTATGAAGACTTTTCAGTTGAGCGGTCGAACCTGTTTGTTCGTTTCTGTCGGGAACATTATGTGAAGCTCCGGCAGACCGGAGCTGTGCTGCGTGTTGTGCCCGTATCACTGTGTTTCATAAACTGAATGGCTCTGAATCAGTCGCAGCCAGGCGGTATTTGATGTTGGTAGTCTGATGATGACTCAACACTTCAGCGTGTCTGTAGAGAATAGTCCTGACCTTGGCTCGAAGAATCTGTTCTGACTGTTTCACTGTACAATTTTTTTTCTCCCTTTTTTGCATTGAAAGCTGGGGATCCATGGAGACTAGTCATCATAGTCGGTGGCAATGATGTGCCATATTCTGAGAGATATTTTTATCTTGCATTGACAGGTGGATACAGCGTTTCTATGACGTTGGGCCTATTAGGCTACTATAGGTCTGCAACCGACTACTTCATTCTGTACAAATTGGGTTGATAACGGTACTAAATCTGGCATATCTGAGAAGCGCTGTGCATTTAAAATCCCAGTCTCACAGTAGGCTAATAAAATTCCAATTGCAGTCCTTTAAACGTTTGCTCTCGTCTGCCCGGACGCCAGATGGGCAGGGGTTCGGACTTTTGTGGCAATCTAATTGGTTCCTCTGTGCCAGTTCTGCTCAATCAATCACAGAGAGGTAATTGAATGGATTTCTGATTCTATTTTTGCTTCATACATGTAGAGTGAGTCACACATTCATGTGACATGTAGAGTAAACTGACACGGGTGCACAAAGTTCATATTGCACTGTGAATTATGTATTTGTGACACAACCTAGAGGCTATTAGTCCACATGGGTTACACACAAAAGATATATTCATTGTACAAAACGTGTAAATATGTATATTTGAAATATGTGTGGAGATGTTGAATAAAGATCACAATTTTTCATATTCATATGGGTTGTTTTTCCATGATTATTGCTTGTCTCTGGCTTTCTCGCTCAAACACGCATGCACGCACACACACACACACACGCACACACACATACACACAACCCTTGCAAACACCTGCACATTACACAGTTCAACTGCATGCCTTGAAGGGTTTTCTGGAAGAATTCTCTCCACACAGCTCTTCATCATTGAGAGGGGAAAAATACATTTCCACATTTTCCTCAGCACTTTCAATTTCATCTTTACAAGGGTAAAAAAAAAAATGCGGTGAAAGTGTCTCTCTGTCTCTCTCGCTCTGCCTCCAACCGTTTACTCTTCGCTGACCTTTGCGTAATGTAACATTTAACTCCTCAAACACACAAATGTCAATAGTGGGTCAGTGTCTTTTCCCGGAATACGCAAGGGGCAGCATATACACTGTCCTCTTTCTCTTTCCTTGGCTTCAGGAGTAACTGGTGCCACTTAAGTTCAGCTCATCACACGTCACACACCAAGGACACTGAACATCAGCGCCATTCAAAGTCAACTACATCTATTTTATTCTATCTGAGCCACTTTTGCCTGTGATTCATTGTTTGACCTATAAGAGCTAGGCATATCTCCACCCTGTGTGTGTTATGACTACCCTAGGCATGGCTGGCCGGGGCTTGCGTAAGCAGTGTGTGTGCGTGTGTGTGTGTGTGTGTGTGTGTGTGTGTGTGCTCAAGCAAATACCTGCCTGCATGTCTACGTATGCACGCTCGTATATGTGTGTGTGTGTGTGTGTGTGTGTGTGTGTGTGCGTGTGTGAGCACAGGAGCAAGATTAGGTATCAACAGGGTAGCTGGAGTGTCTCAGTTGCTGGGAAGCTGCCAAGCCAGCGATTGCCTAACGCGTCAGAGGCAGGCTGCTCCAGGGGTGACGGCAGGGCCCCGAAAAGTAGGCTAGGTCAGCAAGCAAGTGAATACCTGGAAAAGTGTGTGTAGGTGTGTGTGTGTGTGTGTGTGTGTGTGTGTGTGTGTGTGGAAGGGGTGTGTTTGGGAAGGAAGACGTCTGTTGGGGAGGTGTGTGAGGCAGGTGGGAGGAGGTGAGCAATACCTGTATTATTAGTTTGTCAGTCAGGGGTTTCAAGATTGTGTGTGTGTGTGAAGGGTTTCATTCCAAAACACTTTATATCTATTTTGGAAAAATCTTTGCTTTCTGAAAGTCATCAGTCAAATGTCATAAAATGACTGTTAATATGTTATTTATTTATTTTTTTACAGAAGATTTTACTAGTTTGTAGGATCTAAATGTCCCCAAAAGAATAGCACACCACTGTGATCTCACCTTGTCCCTTGGCCACACACATAACCTTAATCCCTCCCTGTGATCCAGGATCATTAAGCTTTCTCAACCACCTAATCCTTTAAACATTGGGTGAAACAACAGACTTCGCTAACTTCCTTAGATTGTGTTTCCTCTCTGTAACTGATGCTTTAACACACAGCTGAGTGTTAGTAGGCATTTATTTCAACCTTCATGTCCTCATCCACATTTGAAAACGTACAAATTACATAATTATTGCCGGAATATTATTGAAGTTTTAAGCTATTTTAAGGCCTTTGCTAACATAACAATACTAGCTACAATCACATGTATTATTGACATGTTGAGTGATGAATGTTTTATATACATATATATATGGATATATAGCATTTTGGAATTTAAACACTCTTTATGTTATATTAGAGAGTGTAATTTACTGAACTGAGCCACACAACTGAACTGAAGTGAAGAAACACATTTGACAGTGAAGTACCTGCTCCAGTCCTGCTCTAAGATGATGTCAAGTGTTTTGTCTCTTCCTGGAAGTCTTTGGCAGACAGCGGCTCCGCTGATGCAATGGAAACAGCTTACTCTGTTAAAATGTCTCTTTGACCTGATTTATGTCAATATCCAAATCCCTAAAAGAATCTGAGGCATTGCGCTGAACGTAGCTCAGTGAGGAGTCTGAAGACTTCAAGTGAGGATGGCATTTCCATAAATCACACAGGCATACCACGAATTCATTAGACTGAAGTCAAAGTCTGATCTCTGCTGCCATCTGGTGGACATGTGCTAAACTGCAGTTTTGTGTGTGATGCACTATTACTATTGTACAGTGCTGTATTGAATTGTACTTCCTTGTATGGTGCAATACTGTACTGTCACATATTGCTAGTTAACATAAACTTTTTGATTCAGTTTCAAATATAGAATAATTCTTTCTTTTTCTCTGCTGAGACGACAAAAAACTCATGATCCTCACTTGGGGGTAAATGGGAGTCTTGTGCACAGAAAGTTTGTGTGAAGGGAGGAGGAGTTTGAGGAGTATTTCTCTGATTGTTTCCTACACACAGAGGGCTTCAGGGCTCCATCACCTTTATTGTTTTCTGTTCACACAAACAAAATGAAAAAGGACACTGTTACTTAACACCACTGTTAAGCTATTTGAATATGCTGATGACTTGGCCCTGGTTGGCCTGTTCATCGTGATTGGTGGAAATCCAGTTTCTTGTTGATTAATGTTGACAAAACAACAGAACTGTGGGGATCCACTGCCTCTACTTGTTTTTTGTGACCAAATTGTGGAAACTGATATAAGTTTTAAGTACTTAGGAGCACTCATCGATGACTGGGTGACCTATACGACAACACGTGTGTGAGATGCTGACGCTCCCCTCAGGTCTGAGCTTGATAAACCTCTGGCAGACAAATGCCTGTAGAGGTCTGTTGGTCTGGTGAAGTGCTGTGATCCTGCTCAGCAAAGAAGATAAATCACTGCACCGCCATCTGTGACTGTCATACTGTACTGTTTGGCACTGACCTCCATCTGTGATGTCATTGTATTGTGTTGTTTTTAAACATTTTTCTTTATCTTTCAAATGTTATCTGCCCACCTATTAAGACAGTTAAGGCAATTGTGAATCATACCTAAATGCAAAAATCCTGAGGCCCAAAAATCAGTTTGATGATCATTAGCATAGAAAACTCCTGCTGCTCTAACAGAACCCTATGAACCAACTAATCTATACTATTCATACTAACATCTGTCTGTTTCCTCCCAATTTTATAAAATATTGCCATTGTTTGTTTATGTTTTATTTACATATACGCTCATATCTTCTCAGTAGATAGAGTCCATTTCTAATATCCCACAGAGAGAGAGCAATGCTTCACAGACAGAACTCTTTCTGTCCTAAATCATAGTCACAGAAGAAAGACAGAACTCTTTCTGTCCTAAATCATAGTCACAGAAGAAAGACTCGCTCATAAAACACTGCTCAGGCTTGCTTTATTTTTTAATATTATTGATTCAAACCTGTGGACAATCTCCAGTACCCAGGCATGACCTGTCATAATAACCAATGACCAGTAGAGGGCAGTGCTTCCATGCAACTGGCCAAGTCATTTTTCATACTTGCCTGTAATGAAATTTTCCTTTTCATTTTGCACAAGAAATAGGTGAGGAACAAAGTTACTGGACATCATTTTGCATATGATGAGTCTAATAAAGGTATATAATTCCTTTATACAAGTCCATGTGCAAGATAGACAGATAGATAGATAGATAAAAAGATAGATGGATAGATAGATAGATAGATAGATAGATAGATAGATAGATAGATAGATCAAAAGTCACTCCAATGAATAAATAAATAAATAAATAATGTCCACAATAAATTTGAACTCAAAAACAACACATTGTCTTTCTGCATTTTTCCTGCAAGCCATCTAGATCTGTGAAGGAAAGCTTTACTGAACATGCTTGTAACATTTTGACTGACATTACTTAGCGACTTGCTGGACATTTCCAAGGGAAAGTAAGTTCAGGTAGTTCTTCTTCAGCACAGATTAACATGCTAGATATATAAGAATAGGCACAATGCTTCTGATGAAATCTGTCAGACTAAAGCACAGCTGATTGCTGTTGCTTTACACCATGTCATTTGGCTAGTACTGTTCCCAACACAATGACCAGTCCCATACCCACATATCTCCCACCCATATTTTTATTGGAGCCACACAACATGCACTGACCTCAGATTTCAGTTTCATGGGGCCTTTAACTGCTGCAGACCAAAATAATTTATATTGTTTGGTAGTAAAGCACTCCAACCATCTGTCTTTGAAAGCAATTACCAATTCCTGGCCTGGGTTCAGACTGTTTAGACTCCACCAAACTGTCTGGATCTGAAATAAAAACAAGCCAAACCAGAGCAAATTTGGACGATTTCAAATATCCTCAAAGGGTTCTGCTACTGTGCAGGCCAAGAAACATCTATCTGGTGGTATGAACAACTCTTTTTGTTAAGAGTTTAGGTCAATAATTATTACTAAGAACATTAAATATTTTAAATGGTATTATCATACATTATTCAAATATAGTCATATATTAGCATTTCCTCAACTAAGCTTTGAGGAAGACTCAAATGTCTCCAGACAGCTTTATCAAAATCATGGTGATCCATCAGTTTCATGGCTGTGGTGAAGTTGTGTTTTTTATACTGGTATGGTTTGGATTTGTTAGGGCTGGGACAGCCAATAAGGAAGCAGCATCTTGTATCACATCTAAGAGGCAAATTCCCAGTCCGAAGTGATCTCAGCTTAGTGCCTTATTATGTTTTCTGTGGGATTTCTCCATATTTTTCCATGACATTTCCCCTTGATGATGGAGAGAGACAGTCGGAATAATAGAGAGAGGGGAGCATATGTGATAGAAGTTGAAAGTCGGACTTGAACTTCCAACATCTGCAGTGCTTCACCCCACTGCTCCACAGACCGACAAAACTCTGCTCTTCTGTACTGACTGAACAGGAGAAATTCTACTCTATCATTTTATGTCCTGACATATCTCCTTTTCACCAATCCTTATCTTAAAGTTTATTCTTAATAACACGCTCTGCCTCTGCCATAATTACTATATACTTGACTAGATATAGTCCATTAAACCAGCCAAACCATATGCCCACTTGGGCCTGATGATATAAATATTACATGACTAACACTAGTGCTTTAAGAAGAATACCAAGGCTGTTGATTTTTTTCTCACTCTTATTTCTCAGAAATCCATCAAAAACCCACCTAGACTGTCACCTTTATTCAATTTAGCACTCCCGGATGTTAAAGAACATTGAGTTTACTGAGTTTGTTTGATTTAAAAAATAAAATAAAATAAAATAGTCACTGCTAGCTCACAAACAAGAGAAGTAATCTTCTCATGTGCTGCAAAACTTGTACGCTCCAGTTTACATCCCATATAAGCTCATGATTACATGCTTTCAGCTCTAACAGCTCCACTAGAACAGGTAATAGGCAGCATGTGACTTCAGCTAAAATCTCCACTGTACGTTTCACTGCCATTTCCCCGTAATTTGCCATTCTGCTACCGGCTCTCTAGTCGGCTCTGTGCCGTCGCACTGCAGCGTTAACATTATATGTCTCACTCACAGCTAATGGAGCCGATGGAGTGTACCTGAGCTTTTCCAGTAATCTTTGTGTCATTCATAAACCCATGATGACAGCGTGTTCTGCACTGAACTGGATTTTCCAAACCGACATGCTATACTTTATCTGCCAGTATTCAGTGTGGTGTGTACTGTGCCTCCCATTCATTCATTCATTTACTTTACCTGCTTAGTCAGGGTCACGGGGGGCTGGAGCCTATCCCAGCATGCATTAGGCAGAAGGCAGGGAAACATACTGGACAGGTTGCCAGTCCATCACAGGGCCAACACAGACTCACACACACATTCACAGCTATGGGCAATTTACAGTCTCCAATCCACCTGGCCTGTATGTTGCTGGACTGTGGGAGGAAACCGGAGCGCCCGAAGGAAACCCACACGAACACGGGGAGAATATGCAAACTCGTCCCATTATTTGTCGTATTTTTCAAAACTGACTTTTACAGGAACTCTAATCTGCCCTTATCTGTTTGCTGAGGCTTTGGGTATTCCATTTTTTATTTTGGCTAAATAAATAGCGAATTCAAGACGGAAAACCAGGCACAAACAAAATGTTCCTCCCTCCCTCCTCAAGTGCAGTGACACACTTGTCTGCTGGGATTGAGTGAGTGCTGCTGTCATGCTGTGGAGTTTTTTCAGTCCAAGAGCCCCTCTTTAGCATGTCACTCATGCTTGAAGTGGGATAGATCTAGTGCGGTGAGGGCTCTACTGTTCCGGAGGCACAATGCCAACCTAATACCTGACTTTTTAGTTATCCCCCAACAGACCTGAGAGCTTGAACACAATCACCGCCAATCTCTCTGCAATAGACCCGAGTCTGTGAGGAGAATAGAAATTAGGCTACTTTGTATTTTTCATCATCCATGGTATGAATTGGAGTTTGGCCCAGCCAGGAGTTGATTATTTTTCGTAGGAGGGTGAATACTTTCTCCTTCCAAAATCTAAAGTGCTCCAAAGGTATAAGAAGGAAAACCGAATACAGGACGCTTCGAGACTTTACCTGATGAAAAAGCATAGTGGTATTTAAATGCCAGTCTAGCTGGGGAGAGCCTGGACTGAGTCCTGTCACTTGGACCTGATGCACTGGCATTGCTAAATGGGGGTACAACAAGCTACTTAAAGCCTAACTCCCTCTAAAAATGATAAATCAGCAATTTCCCTAACTGATGGCAGAGAAAAATACTGTATTGGCCAAAGAGATTAGCTCAAAATTAAACAAAGAGCACAGTGTAAGGGGATTTGCTCTACCACACAGAGCCACATTGAATAAATGAGGATACAGTGGCTATGGCTGGAGCCTTTGGGGTCTTTCATGGCATCGAGCTTTGTAATGATTTAGTGTCCTTATTCTCTAAAAATGCCCATTAGCGAACTTGCTGCTCGCTTCAAGCCCTTGGATTAGATGCTTAGTACATAGGTCCCATTGTACGTCTGAGAAAATCCACAGATCAGTTGTACTCAGCAGCAGCCTTAACCCTCCTTGAACACTCATGCCTGTGAGGAGGAGGAGGGCTGTATGGCTCGTGTGCGCTGCGTGTGCCGGCGCATGTATAGATATGCGCTCTGTGTGTGTGTGTGTGTTTGTGTGTGTGTGTGTGTGTGTGCGCACGTACATTCTGTGTGCTTCGTGTGCTTGTGTATATATAATCATATGACAACCGTGCTACTGTACGTGTAATTGAACTGAACTTCATTGATCCTCGGGGGAGGGATTATACACACACACACACACACACACACGCAGGCATCATATCATATAATAAACTTTAATGTTCCCCTGACATGCTGTCTACACTCTCACTTAATCCGCTACTGATGCATGTCCCATTGGCTCATCACTATCTCTCGTCTGTGCTCATTGGCTGGTGAGCTTGTCCCCGAGTGGGAGAAATCAGGAGCGCTTGATACAGTAAGTCTTTGCTTTTTTCCAACATCCTTTCATTAGTTACAGTGCGAGAACAGGCGCTGCACCACAGCGTGCCGAACATGAAAAGTGGAAGAAGGGATTAAATCTCCAATCCACATAGTTGCACAATGGCCCTCCTCCTTCCCTTGCCATTTATTTGGAGCTCCCTATGGGTGAGCCAGGGGGTTATGAACAGGGGAGCGGTGAAAGGGCTAGGCTTTCACACTTTTGCATAGCACAAAGGCTTAGCTGGAGATAAGCCGCACACTCAAAGTCTGCGGCACACAAGACATGTAATATTAGATAGACACACCACTCTTTAAAAGGAAAGTTGGTCACGCATCTAAGAGATCTGAGAGGATGTACTGGAGCCATTACTGAAATTAGCCACACAAACACACATATACACAGACAAGCGCCTACACACACAGATGCACAGCCCTGAAGGTGTTTACCTTGCATCTGAGCTACATGGCATTTTATACGGGGCAGCATAATGGCTTAAAAGAACTGGCGTGTAAAATATAAGCAGCATGTAATATTCATTTAAAGTGTTCCATTTCAAGAGAAAGCACACGCGTGTGTCTGTGGCAGGGGATTGAGGGATGATGCGGTCCAATTATTCACTGCTTTCGAGGAAAACACAACAGGTAGGTGCTGGCTTCGCGAGGCAATGGGTGATAGATGGAGAGAGGAAAACATGGACAGGGTGGAAGGATGATGGACAGATAGAGAGACAAGCAAGACAGGAGGTTAGAGGAGGAGAGCCGAGTGTGGAGGGGGAGAGAACAGAAAGAAATACAGCAGGGTGTGAGAGAAAATGAGACAAGAATGAAGAGAGAGAGAGAAAGAGAGAGAGAGAGGGAACAATGGAAAGGCAAGGAGTGACATGCAGGGGAAGCTGGGGAGTGCAGTTTGCATGGCTCCACACTGCGAGTGAGATGAGGTGATTTTAATTACTTTTCAGCGTCACTGCCTCTCCTGGTCATGAGCCGCATGCTCTGATCACCAGCCTCTGATTATCGGGCCTTTGTGAGGGCCTCTGCCCGCTGTCAGGTCGTAATTACGTTTGCGCTGGAGAGCGTCTCAGCATGCCAGAAAGCTTACAAGGGCATTATCCAAGCACATACCTCTCCTATAGCGTTGAGCTGCGGCGCTGGGCTGCTCACAGGTTAAAGGCAATACATGCATAAACTGTGAAATTACCGTTATCGGCGGGTTCTTAGGTGTAATTGTTTGTGTAATTTGTGTTTTCATCTATTCTCTGGAGGTTAAAGTTAATTGCTGTGCAATTCTCTAGATCGGTTTGCCAACAGTAGGTGAAAAAGGGGAACTGATTGTGAAGACAAGTCAATCAATTGATGATTCATGATGAGAAAGCACAATAAAGTGCCGAATCATCCAGGCAGGGTGAAACATTTAAGTGCACTTCTCCATATGCACTTTTTTAAATTTAAGTGTGTTGTTTACAAGGAATATATCGCTTTAAAATACACAAGGTAATTTCTGTCATATTATCCCTGCTTCGTCTAATAAATGTAAGCATGGCCTTATAAACCCAGCTTTCTCCACGGTCTAAGCACTGTAGGGGTGAAATAATGCCTTGAGGGTGAGAATAAAGCCACTGGTTTCCTGCTGGGCACAGCTGTCCCCATGGTCACCATGATTGGCCACACATATGCAGGGTGTTGCTTTGTCTCCCAGGTGCTGCACTGTGACTCCCCGACCTTCCTCCCTCTTGACACCTCTTCAGTTTCCCACCTCATCCCTCCGCTCAGCTTCTCCCTGATCGTTACTCCGGCCTCAAACCACAACACCCGTCCTTCATTATTTCCCTTTATAGACTGTCTACCCTTCCTTTGCATCTTTTGTCCCTTTCTCCTGCAGCTCCATATATCCCTCATGTCTCTGATCTTTGTTACTCACCCTTTCCCCCCATCTCCCCATCCCCGCCGTTCTCTCTCTCTCCCCTGCAATCACTGTCCACTGAACCAAAAAGCGGGAATGAGACGGCATGAGGAGAGAGCTGCAGGTGTGTATTGAAGTGCGGTCCAGCCAGGCGGCCCACCTCCAGGCCTCCGCGTCCCACATGCCCGCGGTTGCCTGCGCCTGTCTGAAGGTCGCACCCCTCCCACCTCATCCACAAAGCGACCTCAGAGGCTATCGCACGCAGCTGCTTAGGGCCTCTGAGCCCCATTCTCATCTCGCAGTCCAGTGCCTGCCTGCTGAGCAAATCAAAGGAGCCGGGACAGACCTTCAATCGCACCAAAGTCAGAAGTTTCTCCGCTTGTTGTGCAACCGGCAGGCGCAGAGCAAAGGAACATCGCCGCAGGATACGGACATGCCTGATATCTGTCTGTGTTGTTTGCCTTCTTGTGTGTTCTCTTTCACCCAGTGGCTTGTGCACATTAAGTAAAGTCATAAGGAAGAACGGTTATGAGGAGAGCAAGCAATAGCGAAGCAATGTGGAATAACTTCCAGAGAGAGGACCGCAGGAGTGTAAAGGTACTAACAGCAGGATTACATTTCAAGGATGACACATTCATATTCTCCCCTCTGAAAGGAAAGAGGAGCAGAAAATGAAGCTGTTCCCTTCTAATCCCTTGAAAATTCAGTAGCTTACAACAAAATATAGCACTTATTTTAAATGTCTTTGTGAATAAATAATAATTTTACACTCTGTTCAACTCAGTACATTCCAAAACACACTGGCTCTACAGCAAGCATATTTTAATACAGCTTCAACTTCAGCTGAGTCAGTCTCTAGCTCTTGAAGGCTGGTTATCGATGACTCACTCATCCTGTCAAGGGGGAGACAACGGGATGTGATGATGGGCATTGACAAGACCTCCAAGTTTCACATCATACAAACAGAACTGGCATTCAGAGCAGCTTTAAAGCCGGCAGTGGAGTGTGAGTCTGTATCTGAATTTAAATGATCATTTTGGGCACCATTTTTGGTATCTTCGCTGATGCTATAGGTAGAATTGCTAGAACAGTATGCTGAGTTGATTTGAAGATGCACCTTGAGGCCGCTTTCCCACTGAGCAAACACCACCATAAGGATTAAAACTTGTCCACACCTCAGGCGGAGGTCTAGCTGGCAAAGCGAGCTATACAGGCTAACTTATTAGTAACATAAACAACCCTTTTCTCTGACAGTTGTAGACAGAAAACACTCTGCAGGTATGGCTTTCTGTAGGCATTAGAAATTTTAAACTTTTGAATTTCTAATGGTTCCTCAAGACGCTGCAGTTAATCGATCATGCTTACAGCGTAACATTGAATATGTACCAGAAAATAATAGCAGCGCTGCTCTTGGATTAACCAAATGAGGAGCGGCTGGGCGGTGACATGGTGATGGCGCTGTCATTGTGCAGAGATGTTTTTGGGGTAGAGTTGTGAAGAGATGTTATCCTGGGGAGATGGTTAATGGTACCTGGAATGGAAAGTGAGAAGACTGAGAGTAGATGCGTTCCAGCGGTGAGGAGCAGCAACAATGATGTAATGTGTTGCATGATATTAATAAGAAGTGCTTTCATTCTATAACCACCGTTTTGATTTTCACCATCACTGCTCTTGATACTAACAACATTCCTGCCCGAAAGATGATGTTCTTTACTGCAATCATGGGTATGACAGTGAGTACCATTGTGATTGCATCATCACACATTTCACAATACCACAAAAGGACACCCAATTGGTCAGTTGACTATGGATGTTATAAAATGCTTAGCAAAGTATGAGTGCGGTGTAAAAAGCTGTTGTCAATGTAGCATGATGAATACATAAGAATAGAGAAAGAAGGATTGTTAACTACAGCAGCTCCTTGATTTCCACTACTTAGCTTAGCCATCTATTCATAAAGCCTGACTGGAACTACCCGTTGTATGAAGGTCTGTATCCTGGCATCCACAGAATTGGTCCTGGAATCCAATTGGAATTTCAAGTTATCCCTGGCCTGGGGCTAAAACCTCTCCTGAGGCCTTTTCTAAGACACAGCTATGTCACATTTCAAATCACATATTCAGTCAGACAGTTCTATTCTTAAAGCAACAAAATTCCAGACATTTTCTTTCTTTAAACATCTGCGATATTGACCCTGCTTACTTTGCAACTGCTGGCTTTTCTGGGTTTGACTTGATTGGGTAGCAGCTAAATTGAGATGATCCTGGTTTTGTTACGCTCAACAAGGAGCAGGTTTACAAGTTTTGCATCACCACTGAAAAACCTGTAGCCTGCATTTACAAGACCCTTATTGTCTAATTTCTATTCTTTCTACTGAGGGTATCCAGGTCTGCAATAACATGTTACTTCAACAACATAACAATGTTGTTGAAGACACCTTTCAATCAAAGATCAAATTGACAGCGTCGCAAGAGAAATTGCCTGTTTTACCATTGGCTTTATTCATCTGTTTTCTTTCTTGATGAAACCTCAGTTTTTAATGGTTTTGTGCAAGTGCATAAATGTTGAGTGTCAATATCTATTATCTAACTCTGTGTTTATGAATATGTAATGATGCCTCTCAGAAATTGCCATGCGGGAGCGAGTGCCGTCAACCTGCCTTTGATTGTTGTCATGCTTAAGCGCGGCTGCCTGTCTCTTTCATGTGCGTTCCCGCCCCGCATGTGTTTGCCTCTCATGCCAGAGCGCAGTATAGCCAGCTATCAGAGGAGCGAGAGCCTGCGCTTCCCGAACTTCCCTGACACATGGCAAGATTTTTGTCAAGCCTCCCCTAGAAAGCAGCAATGCTACCAATTACCTCTGTGGAACCAGCCAGCCGTCTCCCCGGTTTGACAGATGACTTTGACCTCAGCAAACATGAGGACCTTCTTACTGCTGGGTCGACACATAGGCCCGCCGCTGAAGGCAGAGGATGGGGGGTTGATGTGGGGATATGGAGGATGAGAGGCTGATTCCCATATTGCCTCCTCCGTAACACTGTGTGAGGCAGACTGGCAGGCGAGGACAGGTAACTTGCCCTGATGACTTCGTTCTGTTTGACTCCTGTAAATGAACCCCTATGCAGTCTTATCTCTTATCTTACACACACACACACACACACACACAGTGACAGTTTTTTTCTAATGATAGAGGTCATAACCTACTTCCCGCTGGGACCGAGAGCTTGGCCATACTTTCACTGAGCCATGAGCTATAGAGAAGACTGTCAGACAGGCTGCAGGACCTGAATGCAGCTCGCTGTGGTCCAGATAGCTGATAACAGACATTGAGGTTGATGAGTGACTCTTCTAGTGGCTGATATGTTGCTGTGAGGGTAACAGGAAGACGGTTTTTGTCTCTTCTGAACAGTGTAGAATGAGTAAGCATCTAACTCTTAGTAACGCTATAGGTTCCCTTTAACTTCATGATGAAATAGATACGACTCAAAACTGTAATGCTACTATGAGAAGGAGAGTAAGAAGAGCTGCATACTTGTTAAACTATTACCCTCCTAGTAGATATACAGTATACCCCAATATACCCTCCTCAATATATCAATGATATATCAAGGTGCTCTAATGAAAATGCCAAACACAGTGGAATATCTCAGGTCTAAATAAACTCTATGTTCATATGCACCGTACGCACTAGGCAATGTAATCACAACTCTGATGACAATTGGCTGAAACTGGAGCACTGCTCTTTCAAAAAGTGGCACTGCATGACTCTTCATGCTGTTATTAACATTCCCTGTGATATTACACATTGCAAAATCAACCTTGTGTTAATCAGAATAAGGCTCTCAAGCCCTGCGTACCCCACGCAGTGACTTGATCCTTTGTTTTCTGTGCCACTGTTATTATCAAAACCCAGCATCGTAATCAAGCCTCTTGAAGCAATGGAATTTCTGCAGCTTTGACCCACCAGGCAGAGAGTGATGAAAATATGCCTCTAGTGTGTGAGCTCATTGTTGTAGGATTGATCCATACTGTGACCACAAATATAAAGAGCACATAACTGGGTAGTAAATTTCACACCTACTGTTATGCTGCCCGGGTCCTTAGTTCACTCTACAGAGGAAAACTATAATTACTACAATGCTTACAATTTGATTTACATTGGTATCTTTCAATCAACTTCTTGAAATTCACTGCTGTCAGATGTTTTTGCTTTACAACAAATCCAAAGTTGAAAACTCAGAGCATTTTGGAACATTGGAAGCTAGAACATTTCCATTTACGTCGATAGTGTTCATTCAGCAACCAAATAGCTTTTATGAATATATCATCACAATCATTCTGCCTCTGAAGTTCAAAAGAGAACATAGAATTGAGAAAGGAAAAATATTACCGTCCAGTGAAAGAGGGTTTGCTAAGCTTCTGAGTGTTTGGCTTTTATGGTGCATGGAGTAATTGATAGAATAAAGGATAACTACGCCATAAGGTGAAATACTGTGTCTCAGATGATGCCTTACTAATAATTCATTCTGAATGTTGTACTACTTGACATTGCTTGAGTACCTCTAAAACTGAGTTGTAGCTTGTACCTTATAATTTCCTCTCAACAAACAAGTTATTATTTCCCAAAAGGCCTGGCGATATTGATATTTTCTACAATTTAAGCCCTGATTGTCAGATTCATTTCTCCTTCATATCAGCCTTGGGTTAGTTTTGTGTTTCAAGGTTACGATTTGAAAAGGGCTCTGTGCCTGCCTGGCAGCAACTGCAGTGCAAGAGCTGGACCCCATGGTGGGCACCAGAGGCATGAATTTGAAACAGTGTCTGTCAATTCATCCTCAACTCCCTCTCAACACAGTTTGGATAGCAAAATAATGAGGTTCACCCATCTCATTTCACCCGATGATGTTTGACAGAGAATTAAGGAAAGCGACTTGAAAAATTAAATCGCAAACTTTGGACATTCAGCGACAGAGTTGGAGCTACTGTAGAGGTCAGAGTTCACTCACACATGTCAGAGTGGCGACCCTTAGCCCCGGCCAGCTGTCATCACAACTTGCCACACTCCTGGCATCTGGAAGCCACACATTTATGCAAATGAACAGCAATTAGTACGTGGCTGCTCATTTGCCCTAATGCGCTCCCCAGACACGACCAGAGATCAAGGAGGAGAGAGCCAACGGATTTTAACAGGGGAAGGTAAAATACCATGAATACTGATTTGCCACCTAACACACTGGCCGACCCTCCTCCAGTCAAAGCTCTGCAGAATATGAAGAATTCCAGAAGAGTCAATTTTCTCCTTTGGCAAGCTTGTTAGTGACAGCACACAGGCCGCCACTGGAATCATTAGTATAAGGGAGTTCACCATACTGACACTACAGCCGAACAAATGGCCCCTCAGAAGAGACAGGTAAGGCAACCCCCATTACGCTGTGGGGGAAGACAGGAATGACTAGCTCCTGCAGCTGATTAAGTCACTAGGGGCATCCCAGTCCCAGCCCATTATCTCCCCACAGCGCCAAGACGAAAACTCAAAAGCTCACCTTACTTTAGACCATCAGCACAGGTCCAAGATCATCTTAGCTTCGCTGAACCCTGACCTTAACTACTGAAGCGAAAAATGGAAAAACAACCCGAGATCAGCTTCTGAGTGGGACGCATTGCCCTCCTGCTCCAGTTTCACAATGAAGATGACAGTGACACACATTTGGAGCAACACCTTGGTCCCCTGATCTCCAGACAGATGGCATGTGCCAGTTAGAGTGCGCCCTCAGCTGCCTGCACCGGCCCGGCAGGGAGGTGCTGTTGCTAGACGATCTGCCCATCGACTACACTCCATCCGCCATCAAAATTATATGACCAATATGCTCTGCTTCAGCGGGGGCTCGGGAGAATATGCCATTATGGCCTATTTGCATCATGCGCTGTTCCAATCCAATAAAACAGAATGTCTGAAGAGCAGAGTAAGATATGGGTAATAACCTTGAAAAACACTGTGCAAGACGACCGCTGTTGTATAAGGAACAAGTTCTGCTTTTAACCATTCTGACAGAGTGTACTTCACCTTATAGTTATATGTTAATCAGTATAGACATCTATCATGAATTTCCCATGGGCAAATAGACCTAATGGCAGCGGATATAACTAGAAAGAGGGAGGACGCTACAGTGGACTCTGAAAATTACCTTTTGTATGAAAATAACTGTGAGCTGATAATAGTAATTCAAAAGTCGCATATGCATTCATAACTAATATGAAAATTGGCAATGTGATGCAGTACAATTTTCTGTGCTTTCAAGAGCATCACACTTTAAACAAGTAATTACCCAGGCAGCATCATGAAGATTGCTGTTTATTTGTTTGGTAACAGGAAATCCTGGCTGCACAAGGAGAGGCGGAATGCAAATCAATTTGGAGTACCTCCTTCCTGCTCATTACCCCTGCCTGTAAGCTTCACTTTTCTTCAAACCGCCACTGAAGGGCAGTTTGAAGAAAGGCCGATGGTTTCAGGCACAAAGAGACACACAAAGTCAACCCAGTCGACAAATAACTGCTGGCCTCTCACTGCTCCAAGAGGCTGTCGCATCGTGTGGATGAGAAAGCAGTGATACAACCAGAGACATGTTAAAACTGTAGTACATCCCTCAGATCTGTATTAGACACACACAAACATGTTTGCATATTTACATATCATTCACACATTGCTTAATCCAGTCCAATCCGTTCTGATCTTACAGACGTTTCTAGGTGCTGAGAGGTAGGCAGGACAGAGCCATTTATACAGCAAGCACTTTTACAGCACACTCAACCCACCTTCACTTAACACAGTCTGGAATTTATGCAAAACACTAGTTAATGACTCAGAGCTTTGATTCATCTTAGGTGTTATCCAGCAAACAGCAGCATGTCAATTTCTCGGTTTAGACTCGCAGCATATATTTGACGAGCACATACATGATAAGCCCAGATGTTAGAAGTAAAATTACCAACTAATCTTCCGCTGGCAATATTTGCATAATTTTACACATGGCTTAACAGAATTAAGGAGACACTTCGCCGCTGTCGAGCTTTGGGGAAAACAACCCAGAGAAGACTCTGCGAACAAGGATAATTAGAAATAAGGCCATGCTCAGGTAAATACAAGACATCATTACTCAATAACGGCAAACTCTTCACGCCATAAAAGGGACATTATTGCCAGATTAAATGATAGAACCATCCAGATGTTCAGATAAGAGCTGCTAATTGAGTTGAGGCGGGGAAAAGTTGGGTGTCCTCATAAAATACGCAAATGCAATGAAAAAATGATGAAGTTCACACTAAACAGTTGGTCTCCATTGTTGCGGTGTTTTCGCCCCTTGCAAAGCTGGTCTAAGCAGAGCGCCCTGCCAGAAAATACAGCTGTGTAAACAGATAAGGGAGAGATAGGAAGAAATTATTGGGCTACCGTGTCCTATGACTCACACACTCTGCCCTCGTGTCCTCCAATTTAGCAGTTTAATGGTGCGTTAACATTGAATATAAATGAAGTGAAAAACCTTTATTGTTTGGTGACAGTATGTAAATTTGCCTTTGATTTCCCAGCTTGATGTCATACAGCGTTGTATTGTCCACAAATAGAATGACTTTCTGTTCCGAAGTGTTTCATAACTTGATTAAATATTTCCTTAGTATCTTTGTAAACATGAGTATATAGTATACTGCTGTGAGACATGACACTGATGCAACTAACACTGTTGAACACTGGGGATCGTGTTAGGCAAGGGTTTACCAAGCCTGTTTATCAAAAGCACGGTGTAAATAAACTTGACTTGACCTTCGTGGTTAAATAAAAGTATCACGTTAGCTGAAGAGAATTACCTTTAAGCACATAGAGCTTATTTAAAACAACAATCGATTTCAAATGACCCAACACCACAGCCAACACAGGCCCTGTCATCTCAGAATGACCAGTTGAATGAACCGGTGCCAGTAAGTGGCGTCATGGGAAAGAGCGGGACAACAGCAGAGATAAACAAAGATTGGGCAGACAATAGAGCCACCTGCCTCTTCTCTGCCTGAGCCTCCAGCCACTCGGCGCTGCCATGTGGCTGTGGACCTCAAACAGAAAGACATGGCTTTGGGCAACATTTTGGGCAATATACACAGGCAACATTCCCAGCAATGGGAAATGAAGTGAGGAGAGGAAAACAAATTGACTCCAGTTTATCTAGGAAGAAAGAAAGTGTTACTGTATCAACAACCAGTGAGGCGACTCCTTACCGACTCCAATACCGCCTCGGCAAAAAGCAGCTCTGTGGGTCAGAGACTGCACAGTAGTGAACAAAACACTACTCACATCAGCCTCTCTGAGTCCCAACCTTGAGTCCTAGAGACACCATAGCACTAAAAGTGGTTGATTATGACATAAGCACAAACAATACAGATGAAAAAGAGGTTGTGTATCAGGATACTGATGTAAAACTGACAATTTTCTCTGAAAATGTTGCATAGCTCTTGTGCAGAACTTAGGGAAAAAAAGGGAGAACAATAAATACAGATTCTAAATTTCAGCTTTCAAGATGCACGTAACATCACTACAAAAATGTTAAATTGGAGCCCATTCCATGCTAGACTGTCCGCCTCACGACTTTCCCATGATTCACCGCGTGAGTGATTAATAATGATTGCAATTTGCTGCAATTAATGCTCTAATCCAGCGGTGTTCCGGCTAATGCAAGCTGTTCACTGCTTTTTCCTCTGAAATCTTTTTGCATCAGCTCATCTTAACGCGCCGAGTCTCCAGCACAACAATGACATCACACCGCTCTAATCACCCTCGAGCCGCCGGGGAGGCGTCCTGGCATGACTCTTCTACCTCGACGACACACAAAGAGAGGCTGTGTTGCCGCTGTGGGTGGCCATTACTCACTCCCAGCATGGCAGGTGTAATCACCCAACCCTTTCCCAGCATCCTCTCTGTTTGCCTAGAGAGGTCCTGCCATGGGGAGAGTGGGGCTTGAATCCTAAAACACGTGCAACTTTGTCACAAAGGGTTTGAGAGTGCGCATTTACTTTAGACTTTTTAATGAGCTAATTCACTTTTGATTACCTATTAGGAGAGAAAGAGCAGAGCCCAGGATGGGCCTCCACGTCGGGCTTAAAATTGAGGCTCTTAAATTACCTCGCTGTTGTTTACTTTGATAAAAGCGTGTGTCTGTGGGTGTGTGTGTGTGTGTGTGTGTGTGTGTGTGTGTGTGTGTGTGTGTGTGTTGACATGTTGTTCAGTCCTGTGGCTTGAAAAGAATGTGTCTTTTCAGATGCTGCAGGGATTCAAGACATTGAATTCTCTATTGTGTCATTATTTTTAGAGCCACATTCTGGCCATATATATTGGGGTGTATTCATTTAGGGTTGTGACAATATACCTGATTCACTTTACCATGGTGAGAATAAAAAAAAACAATAAAGGAAGTTACTTTACTATGCTTTGGCACTAATAGCATATTTCCCCAATCATTAAGAGACATATTTTTGGCTGAGATCACTGTCATGAAAATTTGATGTCGGATCATATCTTAGGGATTGTCAAAGAGTTTGACTTGTAAATGGAAAATGGGCATTTGTAAATTTTCTTCTACCAGAACTCAAAGTGCAGGTCTGATTCGCTCCAATGTTGATGAACATAACACACATAGAAAACTCTTAGCCTAAAAATAGACCCAAGATTTAGCTGTCTCTTAGTCCTCGTATTGAGAGCTTCGTTAGGGTTTTGGGGGACCAACAAGTACCGTGTTTTGTCTTTGATGGAGTGCCAGGTCTGTTATTACTGTTTGGATTACAGATTGGAAAATTAAGCATTTCCCTTTTCAAAAGCTAAAATTACAATCATCTGGTGGGAGTGAGAGAAAGTCAAGATCACCTCAAGTTTCCCAATCAGGCTTTTAAATTCTACTTTTTTTTCTGCTTATGTGTTAATATGCATATCTGCTTATCTGCATGTGCACGTGAAGACAGTGGACAGATAGGAAGTTAGGCCCACAGTATTTTTTCTATAAGGATAAAAATCACATTTATTGAATGGTGTTTTATATTCCTCATCCACTATGTACCACTCACATGTAAGCAAACACTTTGATCCGTTTGATATTGTTTCATTGAGCCACAGTGGGACTATGCATTATGAATTCTAATTTGTTGCTCTGTTACAATGCAGCTAATCTCATCAATTCATTAGCATCCTATGGAAAAAAACGCATGTAGCGACAGCAGGCACAGATACCTGTAGGCAAGCGCTGACAGTTGATTATAATTGGGTTGGTAGTATGCCCCATGCTTTCACATCACATCAAGAGGAGTGGCCTGAGAGATAGTTAATGCTGGATGGCTGCTACTTCAGACTGGTACTCCCTCCCTATTCTCCCTTAACACTACAAGGGAGCTGCTGTGTATAAAAATAAAATACGCTTGTTGCTATTATTCTGGATCTGAGGATCTGAACATCATGTTCTAGAGTACCATATGCTGCCCACAGATGCACAGAGACACGCACATTCAGAGAAGTGGGGGGTGGGGGGGTGGGGGGCGGAGCCTATCCCAGCATACATTGGGCAGAAGGCAGGGAGACAGGTCACCAGTCCATCACAGGGCGAACACACACAGACAGACAATCACTCACACTCCAATTCAATTAAGAGTCTCCAATCCACCTGGCCTGTCTTTGGAAAGTGGGAGGAAAACCACGCAAACACAGAAAGAGCCAGGAACCGAACCAGGCTCCTTCTCACTGTGAGGCCACAGTGCTGCTGGCCACTGGGCCAGCGGGCCGCCCCACATGCATACACCCACACCAAGTCCATCCTTTATCCATCCTTCAAGTTCAGATTCTGCCAAACTCCTAGAGAACCAGTTGTAACTTTGTTATAGCTAGTAGCATCTGCACAGCTGCACTCCTGCCTTGTTGAAATAGCTCCTGGTTCAATACAGAAATTGTCAAATACACTCAAGTATGGTTGACTGAGCTTGCCAAGACCCTAAGGAAGTTTTCCGAAGTCCTAATTTGATTACAACCTTACCTAAGCAAGTGCAAGGAATATGAAAGCAATCCAGCAGTGTGTGTGTTAGGCTACTACGAGATAACAATCAAAGTGACGATATCCTATATAACACATACAGTAAATGCATCAATGTGTGCAAAATAAATCTAATAGGTGGAGTGCTGGCATCATATACACTCCAAATGAAAGACATTATGCCAACATTACACCTGCACTACATGTGTCGAACGACTGGGTCTCCATTGTAAGTCTATGTAAATTGTTGGCATAATCTTAGAAGTTTGGTCAGATGTTACAGGTGTTGGCTCTGATGCTTGGTAGGCGCTGCAGGTACTGGTTCCCTAGGATTATGGCAGAAATTAATTTTCATATCCACGGCATCGTCCACTCTCTCTTGCAAGAAGTCTGTTTTGCATGTAAACAATGCAGCAAAATAAGCTTGTAAATGAGACTTCTGATGGGATGAAAAACCTGCAAAAAGCTAATTTTATGCCTCTCATTTAAACAATCAAAAATCCAGATTGAAGCTTTAACTAGACCAATAATTATTCCTTGTCAACAGGGAAATGGAGAACTAATGTAATGCATAAATGTTGCCTCTGTCTCGAAAGCAATAGAGCATTTCAGATTGCAAAAGCAAGCATACCAAAAAGAAAAACAACATTCAGGATGGTTACTCAGCCTGTCGGTAAAGCTGATTTGCTTCTTTGGTAATAGCCATACAAATATAAGCAAAATCTACCTCCCACTTCAATGGAAGTCATAGGATCGACTCTGACATTTGAGATTTTGGGTAAGATCATCCTAATTTGTATTGAAATAGATATAAAGTGATTTGACCAAGAAATGTGAAACATGTCACAGTTACCCCGCATTCATGTAGCATTAGGTGTGGCTATATTTTGCTTTTCGTGTTTGTGAGAAACATGCCATACATAGTTTCTGTAAAACTATGTATGGCATGTATGCTGGCTTTACACAGGAATAAAACACAGATTGGGAATTCTTTCTGGCACAGATCTGATCTTCAAAAATAATACATCTTATTTCCCCCTGTTTAGACAACAATGCAGAAAGTGCATCTGTTGCATAAAGAGTTAAAAAAATTTCCCTGCATGAATCCAGCAGCTAAAAACTAAAAACTCCCTGAATCACATGAAAATAACAGGACTAGATCTTTAGAATACATACCAAAATCAATATTCATAGACCAAGCAGTAACAGATGCATCTCAAAAGGTACTCTTAAAATCTGAGGATGAATCTTAAGTATGCATGTGATTAATACAACACTGTTACTTCATACAGAATGGGACACACAACAAGACTCAATTCAAATGTGACAGGGAGTCATGGTTTACTTGACATAAACTTTTGGTACATTGAATACCCATTTTGATCAACTTAATGCAGGCGAGCTCCACAAAACGTTTTCCAAAGATGCTGGTGTAAGAATTAGCCTTAAAGGCAGAATCCTTCTTGTATTCAGTGAGCAGCTCTGACACTTTTCTGTCTTGGTAAACTGAGGGATGAAGTCAGAGTTGAACCACACAAGGATCAAGTAACAGGACACGTTATGAATACAGACACAGTCACTGTACTTCGTGGTGTATGACAGTTTAAGACAGTGGTACAAACTTGTAAGGCAATTATAAACTATACATTCTCTGAGGGAGGGGGGGCTGTGGGCGTATCATTTAATTGAATCAATTCAATTCCTTTTAGGTAATTGAATTCATAATTGCTAAGGCCATTATGCATCAGGGAATATTGAGGATTGTGGCTTTAAGGCATTCACATTGTTGTAGATCTGTTTTAAAAAACATGTGGACCTAAAGGCATAATTAAGTAAATGACAACATCCTGGTGTAAATTATAACACATGTGCTTCAATTAAATCTTTAAACAAAAAATGAACGGGTAAAGGTTTGCTATAGATCAAAGCAGGGTATAAAATGTATGTTTGGTAAAGGCTACTCTACTTGCAAAGCAATGATTGTGAAGAAAACCGTCAAGGGAACGAGTCAGACGGGACATCACTCAGCGCCCGGTTCACTTTTAATCTCCTCCACACTGTTGAAGTGATTGGCTAGCTCGCGCAACACGGCTGTCCTGCCCAGATGGTCGTTCCTTCTCTTCTCCATGATCATGTCCTCCAAACTCTGAAACTCCAGCACGTGGGAATGTTTCTCGGACAGGAATATTTTCAACCTGTAGGGCTGTTTGCCTATCCGTATCTCTCCACCCATTTTGAACTCGCGCTTGCCGAACCTGCACCAGGCGGCGAAGCACTCTGAATTTCTCCAGCTCAGCTCTCGGTCCTTCAAGCCGACTTGCTCCATCGCGTTCTGCACGGCCACGTCCGGCGCGAGAGGCTTGAACCTGTACAGGTCGTTCACAATCCGACACCTCCTGCCCTGACTGGCGTCTGTCAGAAAGCTGTTCTTCACCTCGGACCGGTGCAGGTGCACCACTTGGAAGTCCCCCACATACACGGCCCAGTGCGGGTACTGGCCGGTAGCCACGAACTCAACCAAGTCGCCCGCTTTACATTTGTTCAGCAGATTCTCCGGGGAGTAAGCCTCCAGGTCGGCGGACTTGACGCTCTTCTCGTAAATGCATTCATCTCTGTTGTAGACGGCGCACTCCACCTCGTCGCGCTTGTCGTAGTGTTTCTCTTCCTGATTCTGGTCCTTGTCGGTGCCGTCGGCGGCACTGCCATCCTCCAGCTCGTCGTCGTCGTTGGAGAAGATGTAAGAAACGCCGATCCGCGGGCCGTCCTCGGTGTCCACGCCGTTCGGGTCCACCGTGGGAACTTCTGCGTAACTTAAATGTGACAACTTGTCCACCTGGTTTCCCATGCCGCCGCCGCCGCCGCTGCTCCCCGGTGGCAGCCTGTAACGCGATCTGATGCTGAGCTGTTACCAGTCGCCAAACATCACCAGCGTCTGCCAGCGGCGCACAAACCTACATAACAATAGAGGTCAAAACTTCCTGCACCCGGCGGAAAGGGGGTTTATCCAAATTACGCATAGGAATATCTCCAAGCTGTGACCGCGAAGGCAGCCTGTTGGTGATCTATCAACAAGTGGAGTCGGGAGGAAAACGCAAAGTGGTTTCAAATGCAGCGAGGAGAAAGATCCTCCAGGTGTAGCCTCGCTCCCGGAGACTCACCTGCCGTTTCCCTGCGTAAAGTTCCGTCCGCCGGCTGCCACACAAACAGAGAGAATTACAATCCAAATCCTCGCCGCACAGGAGCCACGATATGTATCTTTTCTCCGCCGCAGATAAGGTAGTCCTGTAGATGGCTTCCGCACTGTACAGCACACATGACGGTGAGCTGAGTGTGTGTTTGGAGGCAGATCTGTGGCTTGGCATCGCCACGGCGACTGTACGATCTGCTTTTAAAGCGGAAGTGCGCGCTATTTTCACGACCGCCCCTTTAATACCTGCATGCTCCTCATCCCCCCACACACACACACACACACACACAACTGCGCTCCTGAATGATGTACCAGAAATAAATGTTCTACTTTCCATTTATCAGCAATTAAGATATAATTTATTGCCCATTTTAGATACAGCTTCTTCATTTGATGCACCTTGGCTTTTCACTGTGGAAGCTGGAATACAAAGAATAAAAGTATATATTATAAATATATAATTACCATCACGATAAAAGCCTGTAATATTCCTAAAAATATTCCTATAGGGAATATTTGGTGTAGTCACTAGCGAGTTTATAGCGAGCTTATATTATTTTATAATGTTCTTTATCTCCTATGGTATTCCTATAATATTCCTATAATATTCAAATAGGGACTTGTAGTTTTTCTGTAATATTTCTAGTATCCTTCTAAAGACTTGTAGGATTAGTTAGGAATAGTTAGGAATAATTAGGAATAGTTCTTTTCTGTAAGGGAAATTAATTTGTGTGACCACGAAATCTCTCAATTTATCAAAAACTGATATTAAGTAGGATAATAATTTGCCCCTTTTAGATGACCGTTTCTTTCTTTGATGCACCGTGGATTTTCACTTTGCAAGCTGAAAGAAGAAAAAAGCGGAGTGGGGAAAAAAAACTTCCATCCAGGGGCTAAGTAGCTGATTGGAGACAAATCTACCGGATGACAGGGGGAAAAGGTTTCCAACATCTGCATTGATATTTTACTGTTTTGACCACCTGTCTGTCCTTGGGTGAACTGCAGCCGCACAGTCATTTGCTCGCTCTCCTCTCCTGGTGGGACCGTAATGTCTCCATTACTTTTGTAGTGGCTTCTGGCCTGCCTAGACTCGCTCTCAGTCATGGGCTATTTTCTCACTATGTATCCCACAGGCAAGGGGAATGTGCACAGTATGCCCCAAAAACGGCACACTGCAGCAGCCTCTCCGTGAAAACACCTGTCCTGAAAGTGTGTGGCTGTGAGTGAGAGACTGGAGAGAGAGAGAGAGAGAGAGAGAGAGAGAGAGAGAGAGGTGGATGAGAGGGAGGATGAGATTAGCTGTGGGGTGTTTGACATTTGACAGGCTGCAGAGGAAAACATGACTGTTAAACTCTGTGAGTAAGACAGAGAGACAGAGAGGTGTACTTTGTTAACACGGAGCAGAGCTTGACCCTGACCTCCGTTTCGAGCCTGGTACCCACTAGAGAGATGGGTTACAACCAACTGCAAAGTCTCCCTCCAGAAGTCATAGATACAGTAGATATGACTGAGGACGTGTCATGTGTCTCAATAGAAAAAAATACTCTCCTTCTTATCCCTTCCCTGTCTAGTCTGATTTCAGCAGACAGGATGGCTTCAGTTGCCACAGTGGAAAGAGAGGGACAGATTAGGAAGGAGGCCACTTTAGACTTTGGCAAAGCTCCCTAAGACTATCAGGTGAATTAAGAGACTGGGCTTGGTTAGAGTGACACAGGATCAGAAAATGTGATTTTCAACTCTATGTAATCCAGATTGGATGGTTTTTCTTTCCTGTTTACTCTCTAATGGAAAGATTCAATCTGGGTCACAGGGTTCAAATCTGTTATTTCTCTGCGTAGATCCAGCTCTGGACTGTGCCAAAGTCAAGATGGCTTCTGAAACTGACTTGCATTTCTGTTTTGTATGAGTGAGGAAATGATTGGGTTTAGTTCGGCATTACTGAGAGCTCACAACAGAAGTTTTCTTGTGCTCCAGGGAAGTTTGATTCAAAAAGTGTACAGCTATAACAGATGACACCAGGAGGGAGATAAACTACAACCCATCATGTACTGACCAGATAACAAGATGCAACATGATTCATTCGCAGCTGGAACATTGTCTGAGGAGAAATCTCATACTTCCACAGTTTGCAGACTTGAAATGAGGTAAAGATGGCAAACACAGATATCTAAGCAGCAGAATGGCAGTGCAGTGTGTAAGAAGGCACTATAATTTCCCCGTCACCTTCACTGACCTTTCATCACCATTGGCTCAGGCTGTACATCCACAACCTAAAGCTTTCTTTCATCCCATTCCAGCCTCAAGTCGTGCAGCATTAGTTAGTGGCAACAATGTATGTGATGAAGTCAAACATAATGCATATACTCCGGAACATTTTCATATCAGTGGAGGATAAGGTGAGGACATAAGGAAAGAGACGAACTATTAGAGCCCATTTGACTGCTTATTGGAGCTTGTTATCCTCGGGTGGTGTGACCCAGTTTACGCCCCTGGTGCCCCCTGGTGACACACTGTAATTTGTGGTGCTGGGAAATTACTGGAGCAGGGAGACCTGGGAGACGTAGTCAATTAGGCAGGGCTGCACCTGTCTGGTGGGGGCACAGCCAGGGGCGAGCACAGTCACAGACCGCAACCTTAATCTTCACCCAGGATATCCGTGGCGTTCATAGATTTCAAAAGCTTCAGATCGGTGAGTGTATCAGAGATGGTGCTTGTGTTTTTATTTTTGAAAGCGCCCAATGTCCATCTAAATCTATGAGGCTAGGTGAACGGGTGTATACTTGAGGCAGATGGACAGAGCATCCGGCTCGCCGCGTCTTGCACACCATCTGTTCCACCTGGCTTGGAAAACATCGACAGAGTACAGCCTAATATCATGTAATGTGATTGGCTATGGTTCAAAGCCAATGGGGGGTTGGAATCAGTCTCATCAGTCTGTGACACGGTGATGATCAAGTCCAAGTGTTGCAAAACCTGCAACTCATTGATACATACACTACCAGTAAAAAGTTTGGACGCATTTTTCATTCTCTTAAAGCCATTTTGATCTAAAGGCTTATGCTTAAATGCTTGAAATTTGTTTTTAGACAAATATAAATAGTGAAGTTGATGCCTATGTATGGATTTCTTTCCAAAGCCTTTGCCTTTCCATCAAGGTAAAGGGTGGCTACTTTAGTTTTGATTTGTTTAACGCTTTTCTGGTCACTGCATAATTCCATTTGTGTTATTTCATAGTTTTGATGTCTTTACTATTATTCTAAAATGTGGAAAATAGTAAAAATAAAGAAAAATGTGGTGTGTCCAGACTGGTAGTGTTTAAGGAAAGATGACACTGCAGACAATTTAAGGGAGGAAAAAGATTTTTTTCTTATTACATATTTATTTATATTTTCATATACTTTTTACATATTCATTTGTAATAATAACACGTATCTCTGGAGCAAGGGGAGATAGGCGGGGATGGAGGAAGGGCATGTTGTGGAGGAATGTCACTTTCTTTTTTTTTAACCCATTTAATTACAAGAGCATCATATCATTATTATTCGGTCAATAATATTCACAGTCCCATTAAACAAGCTACAACAAAGATTTCCTAAAATGTAGGCTGACATATAAAACTAGCATTTTTTTTTTAAACACTGGTGGATGGAAGGGGGGAATCTGGGATGACTGAGTACTGCAGGGGGACCGACTAGATAAGGGTCTGGCAGATCGTGGGACTCTTATTGTGAAATGTAGGTGTGTACGAAAACACACCGTGGGACTGAGTGAGGTGTACAATACACACGCACACACAACATACGCACAATGGTCTCTACACAGTCATCATGCTTCAACGGGACCTCATGTTAGTCTCTTTTTCTACATCACCATCATGTTATTAGAAACAACAACCACAAGTCGGTCAAAAAACTGCAGAAGGCAAATCCCTTCAACAATAAAGAAAGAAAAACTCAACAAAATGAGTTACCACTCTAAATGCGATAAAAAGTACTCTATGTCCTCGGAGCCACACTGAAAATTCATGACAGACATCAGACACTTTTTGGGCCATCACATCTCTCACTCGCTAGGCGAAACATTAGCATTTCTATCCCATGGGTCTGTGGCAGGGCTTTGAAACAAAGTTGCCTACTCCTCTCTGGACTACAAACCCTATTTTTCAAAACACGGTTGTAAACAGAATCCCTTGGAGAGTGCGGTGGACTGGCCAAGAGTGCACTGCACACTAACTGGAGTCGAGCCAGGGAGAGATCCTGGCAGGCAGCAGTGGCAACGGGCCTGGGTCAAACACATAGACTCGACTGTTCTGTTGGATCACATTAGGTGCACTTGGTTAATCTTGTCAGATTTTTTGGAAAGGGGTGAGGGTTAACAGTTTGTGAACCAATTGTGTTGATTTCATTGATTAGATATACTCAAATGCCTCTAAATCATTTCAAAGAATCTTAGAAAATCTAAAAAATGTGAAAAAAAAAAAATAAAAAAAAAATAAAATCAATGGATTTGATCCAAGACCTGGTAGCTGTTGATAGGCCAACATTAATAAGGCAGCAAAATAAAAAAATGACAGTAAAACAGAAGTTTCTGAAAAAAATCACAATAAAAGAAAAAACCAAAACAAGAAAATTTGGTCTTTGGTGTTCTCTCATGTTGAGAGAGAAATGTTCTGCAAAAAACAGGATAAATAACAGCAGGTTCCTCTGATGCCCAGTCAAATTCTAATTCAAACCTATTTGAGTTCCAAGATGAAACACTGCCTAGTGGCAAACAGCGTGAACTACAGCTCTGAAATCATGCGAGCAATACTAGGGATCCAACCGATCCAATGTAAAAAAACAAAACAAAAAAAAACATTTCACATGACATTACTTCATCCACAGGTTTGGAGGAATCCCGCACAGTGCAAATTATAAATGCCTCCAATATCAAGAACAAGTCATGAGGAAGGTATTCTTATGACATAAGTTGTGCAACGGTATCATGCATCAGATCACTTAATGTGAGACAATACAGGGAGGGGGGGGGGAGGGGGGGTGAGTCCAAAGACTTGGTCCTAAAATGCATATGTCACATGATTCCTGAAGACGTCCATTCAACACTTAGGTCATTTATTCTGTGGATCATTTTTATAACATCTATAATATTAACCATGTTACTCTCTCCTCTCAAGGATAACAACAACACCCGTTGACTGAAGGGCAGAGGACCTTCGCCTGTCAGTGGCGAACAGCGCTTTTGTTTCCAGTAGTGTCCCATTATAAGGTCTTCTTATATGCTGCACCTGCATCACTGTTATATACTGTGATGTCAGCACCACCCCAACAGATAACACTGCCTTGTTACAAACACGAGCAATCACATGGGGGAATAGCTTGGGGGTCGGTACTGTACTAGTGTTGACTAGTCTTTCAGAAGGGCGATGCCTCATAGGCGAATGACGGGTGGGGCTTAGTTTCCCATGACAAGATATGGATGGAAGAGGGCGGGGCTTGTGAAGGTTGGCGTTTCCTTGTGACCGGACATGGAGAGGCGGGGTTGGAGCATGTGTGAGAATTTGCTCCCTCGCTGGGAGGTGACATTGCAACAGAAGGTGGTCCTTTTCAATGAGATGGCGTTTCATCGCGACCAAATGTGGAGGTTTTGGGGCCTATGTGGCCTATGTGGGCTGGTCCTTCTGCAGCGCTGAGATGTCCAGAGAAGGAGGGGCCCGCCCACTCCACTCCTTCAGCTGGCCCTCCTTGAAGAGGAGGTTGAGAGCGGGCAGGGGCACGCCGGACTCGGCCGGCGGCTGGCTGAGAGGGCCCGACACCCCGCTCTCCGGGTCAGCGGTCTGGCTGCCGTCCTGCCAACACAGGGCAAAGGTCACCGGTCAGAACACATGGTGCAACAGACGGCATGTGGAGCAAGGATGAATTTTTCTGGGATGAAAAGTGTAGGCAAAGGCCTGATCTAGGTAGAATGGTCTCATATAGGTAGAAGGCGAGATGTTCAAAACTAAAAGTTATTAATATTTAGGCAAAACACAGTCCCTATGTTTACAGGCATGGAGAATTATGTTCTTAACCTGGTTTTGGGTCAACACATGTAAACATTATAAATAATATAGATAGAATAACCCAGGTAAGCTTGTACTCCTGACACCTGACTTACAATATTAAACATGTTACTGTGGCATGTTAATATCTTACTCCTTTCACTTTTATTCTTTGCAAACTCAGACTGGCACAGCCTTATGGGTACATTTTGATCTCATGAGACACTTGCAACTGCAGCATGCCGTTAATGTGAAGCAGTGCAGTGTTTTTGACTGCTTGAGAAAAGTTTCTACTGGATGTGATTGCTCAAAATACCAGCTCATCCTCATCCAGTCAAGGTGCCGTGCCTTATCAAAATAAAGGAGTCCAACAGTATAAACTTAGGGAAACAGATGAAAGAGCAAGGCGACTTCTTTCCCAATGGCAGTCTTTCCCCCCCATCACCCTTAATTTCTATCTATAGATACTAGTCAAGCTGCAGCCATCACTTGCTCCAGTGGTAGCGAGTTGTATCAAACTGCCAATCCCTTCACAGCGTGTAAAGGGTTTCATTCTAAAATGCTGTAAGCCTATCCCTTTTGGGAAAAAATGATACAGTACCTGCTGTTCACTGCTCCATTATACCATCAAATATGTTTTTATCTTAAATATGTTTTTGTATCTTTTTGTAAGCAAAGATCTAGTTAGCCAGTAACAGCAATAATCAATAGTAAATTAAACATTGATGCCAGCAATCAATTTGTAAGAGTGAGACACATTTTCAAAATAGCAGATATCTCATTTTGGAAATAAACTCTCTATCTGTTGTCCAGTACTGACCACAACCAGAGAGATCTAGTTGTGTATAAAACCTAATTCTGGTTGTTAATATTTTTCTGCTGTAGGTAGATGGCCCTCAACCCCAATCACCACCCTCCTTCCAGGGAGGCATTAGCAAACACCCTTATACCTACTTTTGCAAAAATAAGAAAGTGATTATGTGTTTTGACTCTTTCACCCAACAACCTCCTCTCAAATTGTTAATTCTTCTTCCATGCAGGTCTTGAAGACGCCCTCATCCGCCACAGAAACAACTTCAAGATTTTCAAACAAGAAAAAAAAAATCCAACCCACTCTCCTCTTTCATTTCCTATTGAAGCCTTATGAGTATTGGATTGACAGCGCAAAGTGAGGTAACAACTGATTCCTGCCTATTGGAATCGGCAGCAACCTCACCCTGATTCACCTGCTTCACACCAGCAACCAATATCAGCTGGGATTGTGACTGCTGGAAATAATCATATATCATTTTGAGATACTCATACATCATTTTGGCCATTTTCAGAGAGGTTTAAAAAAAAAAAAAAAGGATAGTTCTGGTGCTAATTTCTGATTTGATGAGTCATGTTCAACGTTGTTGAAAAAAATACCTGACAAACGCAAATCTGTGACCATAAAACTGTTAATTTAAATATTGATCACACTGGTATTAGAGCTACTGTATATTTCTTGGTGCAAGAATACTATTTAATCATTATAATTTAACTAATATTGACTCAAAATAAAAGGTTTACAGAGTATTTGCATTCTTTTTATTATTGCTGAATTACCAGTTCATGAAAGCCATAGGCCACTCGAGGGAGTGCACTGTGCTTCACATCATGCCGAACAAAACCTCTTGCGTGTCACAGCCTCTTATAGCTCACTGTTTGACTGGAAATTTGAATGGGGTGATGACATCACTGGAGGAGGCCTTTAAATATGCCAGAAACCTTTGCTGTTTCTTCAACTGTGACCAAACTGGTTTTCAACTAGCCTGCATACTAGAGGTAGTTGTATCTGAGCTACATTAAAACAACAGTGCTGATAAAGTCAGATATAAATGATTAATGATTATCTTGAACCTTAAAGCTGTAAAATGAAACCTTTCTTATCTCTAAGTCCTCATATTCTCACTGGACCTTGTTGCTTCTTTTCCTTGCTGCAAGTCGTCTCAAGTGGCAGAAAGATGGGAGAGCGCTCTTACCTGGAATGACTGAACGAAGCTCAGCACCTTCAGTGATAGCTTTCGGCTCGAGTGAAGTAGCTCTTGGAGGCTGAAACCACCAAAAAGTTGAAGTCAAGCATTGCTTCAACACTCGTTTTAAACAACTGTGAATTCATTTTTCTGGAGCGGGGGAATGAAAGTGGCACTGAGTGCTGTTTTACCTCTCTTTGCTGCACAGTTTGTGCGAGGCGATCTTTCGACACACTTTGCGGTTGAGCTCGGAGCTGAAGAGGGGCATGCCGAAGCACAGCTCCAATGGGACCCACTCATCTTCAGATGACAGGGCTGAAAAACAGGGATTGGAAGGGGAAGGGAGGGATGGGGAATAAATACAGCATAAATTGTTAAGAAATCAGAGCGGCACACAAAAAGCAAGGGACAGAATTGTTACTTATCACAGAAAAAAAAACTTTTTTAAACAGAATTTTAAACAAGGGCATGGATGTAGGTTTTCAAAAAAGTATATTTTGCTTAAAAGTTATTTTACAAGTCATCTCCCATAATAAACTGTTCCAGTCATTCCAAATGAGTATGATAGCAAGAGATTGCCCAGTTACTGAACTGTTGTATATTAAACCTAACTGGATGCATATCATGTGACTACAACATCCTGGGATTGAATCTGGCCCAGAGCCTTTGTTGCATGTTATTCCCCTTTCACGCCTGTCTTTCTCTACTTTCAACTAATCTAATTAAGGTAAAAATGCCCAAAACATAATCTTAAAAAATATATACTGTACATATAAACCAAAAAAAGAAAGACCTACTGTCCGTCTTTCCTTTGCCTTCTCCGTTGTTCTCCTCCGTCACCAGCTCAAAGGACTCCGTGCTGCCGTTGGTGTCCAGGCCTCCGCCAAGATGAGTGTCTCCTTGGAGACGAACAACAACTTTCAATCAGCATTAAGGCATCGAAGGCCTGATTCTGGGAAATCGATTACGGCTAAATTACGGCTTGAATGACCTTCAATTAACCTCCATTATATGCACAACTTCAATCCAAGCTTTGACTTAATTTGTGTAGATTTGTTTTGTTATTGCTGAATAAAGACCATGGGTTTGTCCATTAAAATAAATTGTGCACTGTATTAAAATGCTTTTATGTGCGTAGCTATCCATGTCCAACAAAATCTGTGATCAATTAGATCAACAAAATTGAATCAGAAAATCTCAAGGAAAAGGCTAAGAATGTTCGATCTGCATCCATTAGCAAGGGCTTTCACAATAAGAGACACAATTATACAGACAAACAGCATAATTAAACTGGACTGCTAGCAATCCTTATCAAATTTGCACCATCAGTGCTAATGGCCATCAGAGGCAAGGACATCCTTACTAATTCAACTATATGTCTTGTCACTCAAATGCTCACACGCACACACACGTACGTAGGCACGCACACACACAAACACACACACACACAGTCAGAAACACGAACTTCAAACTTCAAAAACACATTGGCCAAGAAGAGTCTTTGCTTCTCTGAACAAAAGTGAGTGTGTGATGGAATAAGGGATCATTTCAAACACAGCATGGGTCTGTTTTGGGGTCCCATATGTAGCTGAAACTGTGTGTGTGTGTGTGTGTGTGTGTGTGTGTGTGCGTGTGTGTGTGTGTGTGTGTCCTTGGCCCCCACCCCTGCAGTCAGTGGTGTCGCTGGCCCTGCGGCGGTGCCTGTTGTTGGAGTTGAGCATGGTGATGTAGCCGCACTGGTGCTCCAGATCCACATGCTCCTTCAGCGTCCGCAGGGCCTTGTGCACACACATGTTGGAGTAGGAGAACTCTGCAAGGGAAGGAGAGAGAGGGACGGGCCACATCACTTCAACTCACATCTGGGTAAAGTTACTCTGTGGCAGACATCCTGGGAATGTTTCATCTTGTATGGCAAAAATGGATCCAGTGGGAACGTCCCAAAAGTGCACTCTTGCACTCCAGACGGGACGAATGCAAGCACTCAAAGGAGTGAATGGGATTTTATGTGGATTATCTTATTGAAAAGTACTGTGCCAGTTTCATATGAAAGGTATTTCTCTGGCGGATATAATATTCTGAAAGCAAAAGTATTAGGAGGATGAAGGATGAGAATCGCATTAAATTGTTACCATTAAGCTGGATACACAATAAAAGGATTCAAAAAGACGATTCAAAATGCTTACATAGGATGTTTGGAGAGTTAAGCCCTCAAAGCCAAAATAGGGATGCACCGATACCGATACTGGTATCGGTATCGGTGCCGATACCAGGCTAAAATGGAATATCGGTATCGGAGATTTTACCCAAGACTAAAATCTGATACCGAAAGCCATGAGTAACATGTAAGAAATAAAAGCAAACTGTCTTGATTTTATGCATTTGTGGCACGTAGAAGCCTGTATTTCTCAAACAGTGGGAAAAACAAGGATTTTATCTCAATAATTTTGTCCATTGACCCCAAACTAAGGAAGTAAGCCTGCACTGTTCAGTAAAAGTAATGGATCGGATCGGTACTCAGTATCGGCCGATACTTAAACTTTCATACTCGTAATCGGTATCGGCATTGAAAAAGTGGCATAGGTGCATCCCTAAGCCAAAACAGTGAATATTTGAGTCACCAGAGAAAGGACCACAATTGGCTTGCTGGATTGAGGTAGTGTTAATCATTTACACACAACTTGGCACTGACTGATAATCCAGCATCAATTTTAACAGTGAATAATGATATTATTATTAGCCAATAACCTATTCCTACTGTATAACCTAGGAAAGTTTGGCCTGTGCCAGTGAACCTTCAACAAACATCCCCTGACGACAAAGTCAGTCTCCCATTCTGTTTCAATGGATCAGCTCCAGGCTGTACATTAGTCAGGCATCACACATTAGTCTTCACTCTGTGGTTTTGAGCTTTGGGCTATATAACATCAATTACCAATTAATTTTACAGCTGTATTCACATAGCTTACCTCCTTTCAGATCCTCCTCATCGAAGGGGAATGGGATGTGAACTGTTTCTCCGTGGCCGTGCATTCCATGACCCTGAGGGTACACACACAAACACACACACACACACAAACTTTATCAGGCATTAATGTGGTTTAAAGTTTTTCTGTATGTGTGTGTGTGTGTGTGTGTGTGTGTGTGTGTGTGTGTGTGTGTGTGTGTGTGTGGGTGTGTGTATGTGTGCACACGCGCTCACCTGGATCAGTACTGCAGAGTGTGTGAGGGCATCATTGAGCATGGTCAGCACGTTGGACGTAGGGACGACTCCGGGGTCGTGACCCCAGGAAGTGATCAGCAACCTGTCATAAACCTGAAACAGAACACTGGTTCAACACAGGATGTTTCCACAGCAGACACCCACTGCCTTAGCTGTAACCATCGGGAATGCAGTATGATGGTAAATAGCATCATGTACTGTATGTGGAAACACAAGTAGTTTGGCTCCAGCAGCTCATGATTGACCATCCATCTATTATCTCTTTCTACTATGATTTGAAGATTCTGGGATTTATCAAATTAAGTTTCTACACATAATGAATAATCCTGCTAGTATTGCTAATATTAGAATTGGTTAATTCTAGGAAGTGAGAAAGATGTAGAGGAGGAATCATCTCTCCTTGCATGCTTCAAAACTGACATGTCAACTTGTCAGCAGAACATGCTCAACGTGGGATAATGACAGACCATGTGTCTATTGATATGATGTCATCACCCATCCCACTATGCAAAACATTAACATCGGTTCAAAGTTCCCACTGTGGCCCTGATGTAAAATTCCATGACTTTCTATAACTATGTCAGAGCGCTTCCATGACCTAAAAATGTTATTCCTTCCTGGTTTGTTAATGTTGTTTTCAGCTCAGAAATGTAAACAGTCTGGTTTCCACTGCAGTTAGGATCGCTGTGGAGAAAAACATCTGAAAACCACCATCTAATGCAATGAATGTGCGAAACAAGTGGGAAAACACATGCTGCTATATTGCTGTAAAGTGACCCATTTGTAAAATTCCTTGATATTCCCCGACTTCCCTAGAGAATTTCTCAAATTCCCTGATGTTCCCTGCCTGGGGAAGCAGTCTTGGATTTGCTTCAGACTACCTGGTCCTCAAATCAAAATGGCAAGGTCACAGTTTAAAAAAGAGGTAGGTGTCAAACAAGACTGAAGAAATATCCAATCAGGTCTTCGGTCTGACACTGAATATGTCTTGATTTTCACTAGCAACATGTGGCTTTTCTTATCTGACCTCAAAGAGTTATCTAGTCTAGGAAAGACTTAATTTTATCTGTGTACACTCACACACACACACACACACACACACACACACACAAACTCAAACTCAGACTTAAATTCAAACTCACACAGCAGTTTGGACTAACCTGGAATATATCTAGTAGTTTGGACTAACCTGGAATATATCTAGTAGTTTGGACTAACCTGGAATATGTCTAGTAGTTTGGACTAACCTGGAATATGTCTGGCAGTTTGGACTAACCTGGAGTATGTCTGGTAGTTTGGACTAACCTGGAATATATCTAGTAGTTTGGACTAACCTGGAATATGTCTGGCAGTTTGGACTAACCTGGAGTATGTCTGGTAGTTTGGACTAACCTGGAATATGCCTGGTAGTTTGGACTAACCTGGAATATATCTAGTAGTTTGGACTAACCTGGAATATGTCTAGTAGTTTGGACTAACCTGGAATATGCCTGGTAGTTTGGACTAACCTGGAATATGTCTAGTAGTTTGGACTAACCTGGAATATGTCTAGTAGTTTGGACTAACCTGGAGTATGTCTGGTAGTTTGGACTACCCTGGAATATGTCTAGTAGTTTGGACTAACCTGGAATATGTCTGGTAGTTTGGACTAACCTGGAATATGTCTGATACTTCAGACTAACCTGGAATATGTCTGATACTTCAGACTAACCTAGAATATGTCTGGCAGTTTGGACTAACCTGGAATATGTCTAGTAGTTTGGACTAACCTGGAATATGTCTAGTAGTTTGGACTAACCTGGAGTATGTCTGGTAGTTTGGACTAACCTGGAATATGTCTGGTAGTTTGGACTAACCTGGAATATGTCTGGTAGTTTGGACTAACCTGGAGTATGTCTGGTAGTTTGGACTAACCTGGAATATGTCTAGTAGTTTGGACTAACCTGGAATATGTCTGGTAGTTTGGACTAACCTGGAATATGTCTGGTAGTTTGGACTAACCTGGAGTATGTCTGGTAGTTTGGACTAACCTGGAATATGTCTAGTAGTTTGGACTAACCTGGAATATGTCTAGTAGTTTGGACTAACCTGGAATATGTCTGGTAGTTTGGACTAACCTGGAATATGTCTAGTAGTTTGGACTAACCTGGAATATGTCTGGTAGTTTGGACTAACCTGGAATATGTCTGGTAGTTTGGACTAACCTGGAATATGTCTGATACTTCAGACTAACCTGGAATATGTCTGATACTTCAGACTAACCTGGAATATGTCTGATACTTCAGACTAACCTGGAATATGTCTGGCAGTTTGCGGAGCCTGGAGCCCTTGGAGAGCAACAGAGACGGCGGGCCTTGGCCGGTCACATGGTACAGGTACAGCTTGAACCAGATGGAGCTCACCTCAGGGATGGCCGGGCCAATGTGCTGCGGGGACAAACACACACACACACACACACACACACGACGTATACACAAATTTAAGTGCACAGAAGCATAAATAATGTATACATATGTATACACACTCACACAGACACACTGTCTCATTTATCACATACACACAGAATTTAAAATCAAACAAAAAGCAAAAAAAGCCAAAAGAAAATTTTGGTTTGTGTCATCTCACAGGATTAGGAACCTTCATTCTCTGTGTTGTTCTTCTGTCAGAGAGTATAAATTGAAACTGCTGTTGGAGATGTGAATAGAAAAAAAAAAGCACAAAGAAAACAATTCATCGATTCCCATTTCACTGAGTCCCAGCAGTCTGAGAATAAACAGCAGCCTGAATGTTACAACAAGAGTTTAACTTCTCTCTCTCTCTTTCTGTCTCTGCGCTCAGCCAGAAAGCTGGAGCATGGCCAGGCGGTGGAATTGCTTATGAGTCTTTCTCTCTCTCTGTAGCTTTGTTGTTGGGGGCAATTGCAGGCTGAGCATTCACACACAGCACATACACGCAGTCACACACCACCCCGGGCTGTTCACACTGCACACATAAGAGTATACACACAGCAAACACACACCCACCAAACAGATCTCTCTACATCCCCAACACACATGCCACTTGATCCAACTTCCCAGCCTGCCACAGAGTATCCTCCAGGCTTCAGTACCTGAGGCGTGCAGCTGCTGATGGGCCTGATCTCATTGCTAAGCGGCGCCATGGAGACCAGCAGCTTGTAGTTCTTGTTGAGGACGCGGCTGCAGGTGGCCTGGTCCAGACCCAGCAGACTCTCACAGCGCAGCATGTCCAAGGGGAAACCTAGAGGGGGAAGAAACGAGGGGGCGGAGAGACAAAGAGAGAGACAGAGGAATTTGGTATGTGGAGTAGACTGGGAGCCAAGTGAGAGTGATTGGGTCTTTCTGAACATGCCTTCTTGTGTCCTCCATGATGTGCTTAACACTAACAGTAACATTGAACGTCCGAGGTACGATTCCAAAACAACAGAACGCCAAGAACAAAGGGCAGATAAAGATCCCAGAAGTTTACTCGCCAGCCGAGGAAGCATTGGATGGTGATTTGGCCGATGAGGATGAATGGGAAGCCCAAAGATTCATTGCGAGAACAATCATGTCCAAAAAGCGCCACAGTCTATAGCACAGAGCCAGTTTTAATTGATCGCATGACTTCAAGCACACAGTCTATCCCAAACTATAAAGATGCGTTCTCTGTGCTCATGTTCTTCAGAAGATTGTTTTCTCCAAGACAACTTGGGAAGAACGTTCTCCACAAGAATACAAATATCAACTTGGATCGGCATTCTTGGATCTGATAATCACCTACTGTCTCTGGACTTACTGACAGATATACAGTATATCAATGCACTGATATGAACTGCTGATATTGCCCTTTCACAGACAAATCAACATCAGGGTATAGTTCTGTGGATATTTCCACCATCACTTAAATTTAGTGAAAGAGGTTTAGGCACTAATGTTTTACACTGATTCTACAACCTAGAGAAGAACAATCATTTACAAAACACGGTTTATGCAGTCTGATCGCCGTTTTCATTTTGTCTCAGTCTACAGTAGGTTTTGATGATGATTTGTTTACGATGAATAATTTGAGTTAACCATTCAACTTTACAGCTAATTTAGGAGGAGTGCAGTGCTGAAGCAATGAAGAAGACCAGAGTGTCTGGTCTGTTGGCAATTCACAAAATTTGTTTTTGTTGGCAAGACAAACTTTCCTGTGTTCCTAAGTGAACAATTATCAACTCATCACTACTAGACTCAAAAATCCTGTATTAGTAGGGGCTTAGTTTGAGCCAACAGGCTCTCACAGCGCAGACCATCCAGAAGAAGCCTAGGAGAGCAGATGAGGAGGATTGAGAGATAGACAATCAGAACTGAGGCACCCAGCCAACTCAAACAAACAGCATCTGGTGGCACAATGGTAACTACAAGGAGATTTGCTTTGTTGTGGCTGGAGGAGTTACTCTCTGCCGCTCCCCCTGGGGACACTAGTCAAAAAATACAGCTTTATTATGGATTCAGTGTATGCCACTATCCAGAAATACACCACCATATTCAACAGAAACCGTCCAGAATTAGACAGGTGTAAGGCAGACAGACAGCTGAGAGTGACAGCAGTAACGACATGGTGCAGTCTGTCTGCCACAACACCACAAGTGGAAGAACACCTTCCTCTTTGGTAACTCCAGAGGAGCTTCCACCCTGTTCATGAACTTTCACATGAAAATGACACTTCAATACTTCAATATTCATCGACCTACTAAGACTAAAGGGTTAATTCAAGTGTTAAGTGGGAGTTGTTCAGCTGGGGAAGAGAGACATGACATCCCAGACCAACCCCGTCTACTTCACCACACAAAACACTGCAGTCATATGTTCTGGACTGTCTGATGAGCCAATGGCAGTGATTCAGCTTCTGCACATTTGGGTCACAGTTTGGGATGACCGGTTGGGATTTTACTAATTGGCATATAGAAAAACAAAAGCACTTCCAGTAACAAGACAGTCAATTATATTTAGGTCAGAAACATATTTGCGGTTCCATGGCAGAGCAGTTTTGGCATTTTATACATTTTTACTTTCTATTTTTTGAGAACCCTCCATCTCCCTTAAGAGAATCCAGACCTCAAGCCTACGACCATCAAAAGAAACATCTAGTAGAGGCCGACCACTTTCATCGATTCCGGGGCTAAATTTCATAAGACTTGAATCAACTGCTTGCTCACATTTCAAGTCACAAAGATGTAGGCTAGACTGATCCTGTGCTTTGAATGTCACACACACACAGTTAATGTCAGATGACAATGTCAACAAGACAACTTCCTGTACACGCACACGCACACACACACACCTAAATCACTCTGCACAGAGTTCTCACCCTCAATTCCGGTTGTGGCTAACCAGTCTGACTGATATCTGCAGTTTTGAAAGTGTGTCTGCAATATCACTACAAAATGATGACTGCATTTTTATCATTAATCATGTTATCTGTCAGCAGAAAACTAATTGCAGACAACACAGAGGGAGCAAGGGAATTGTGTGCAGGCTTACATAGAAGTAGACAGAAGTATGAGTTTCCATTTTGTTGGTTAGCTGCTGAGGAGAGGGGGGAGGGGAGGGGGTGTTCATTTTAAATTGCAGGCTCATTGGGGCGGGGGGAGGCAGTAAGGGGGCCTGAGGACGACTGGAAACCAAATTCAGTATGCAGACCAGATCTGACCTGCAGGCTGGGTATTTAACACACGTGATCTAGAAACATGTATAGGAGTGTGATGCATCTAGGTCTGGTGTGATGTTACCTATACTGGGTATGAGAGGGAGTGTGACAGGTCACTGTGTAGTTACCTATGTTAGGTATATCGGGCCCCTGGTCCTGAGTGAGTTCCTTGTTGTAGCGCAGGAAGAGGATGGTGTTCTTCAGGGTCAGAGCGTGGTCAAAGTATCGCTGGGCCTCGCCCTCTGCTGTGCTCTCCACCTGGGGACAGAGACCAGGAAGGAGCTTGAAGCGCAGTGTGTGCGCATGCATGTACTGATTCCATGTGAGCATGTATAAACATCAAGTTTTTTTCACACATGGCCAAACATTTGGTGCCAGCACTAAGGCTTTACCTATGTGTATATCACTTTGCTACATCGAGCTAGCATCCCTTAATGTCTCATAGCAAATGCTGGCTTCCATCAAGGTTCAGACTGAGGCCTCACAAAGGGAACACGTTAAATGAATCTTTATTTTCAATGTTGGCATCATTGGTCTCACCTTTTCCAACTCGGCCAGGAAGCTGTCCAAAGTCTCGTCAGACAGCTTACCCACCTCAAACATGGTCACTGCATGGCTCTTCAGGTTCTGGTAGGAAGACAAAAATGCAGAAGAACCTAGTTAGACACAAGCTGTGGGATCTACAGTCAATGTCCAATGACGACGCTACCAAGAGAACTGGCTGTGCATTTATTGTACTTGGAGATTAAAGTCATCTGTTTCTATTATGCTGTCAACATTGAAAGCTTTTGTGTTGTGTGTGTGTGTGTGTGTGTATTCAAATCCCCTCACTGACCGGAGACAGGTTGCCCATCATGAGGAAGGCGGTGAGGGTGGAGTCGAAGAGGAAGGCGATCCTCTTGGTGGGCGCAACCGGGATGCTCAGGCTGCTGACGCTGGCTGTGTCTGCTGCCGAGAGACAGAAATACAAGACAAAAATGAAATAAATTCTGTGCAGTACCATTAGTGCATATATTAGTAAGGTTGGCCCCCATAAGAAATCAAAGCCTTAACACTAGTACTGTGAGTACAATGCTCTACCCGTTAAACTTAAAGTGACTCCAAACTACACAAGTGCTTTCTCGTCCCCCAACATTTCGCCCCGCTGTCTCATAAAGCAAGTTCAATATAGTCTCACATAGCTGGTTATCAACTGGCTCTGTCAACCCAGGATTTACCTATCCAGAATGAGAGCATTCACATGAAAGAGGCGGGGTTTGTAACAAACAGCCAATCACATGCAACATGGACAGATCCAGATCAGTGGATTTACTCATCACTGTCGTTAAGTTGTTGCAGCAGCAAAAGTAATAGGATTCAGTGGGGAAAAGGAAATATCATATAAGCACAAAACTAGAATATAAAAAAATAATCAAACAATTAAAACAATACACTATAAATAATTTTGGGATTATGTAAACATGCTGCCGACAATTTTAACACGTTAAGTAGATTGTAAAAGTGTGTATGGGAAAGAAATGGATTGCTAACATTTGTGTCCTTCTCTCAAATGGCAGGTAGCTTACATTACTTGACCATAGTTATCAATAGTGAATGAAATTTAGGCCTACTGTTGCATATAAATTGCGCTGAAATTATTTCATAGGATTCCTGAGAGTGGTTTGTGCAATAGACTTCACTTATTCCATCACTGCAGCCCTGGGCAACATGAGGCCGGCTTTGTGAATATGAAATCTTTTCACAGCCTGAATATGATAACACAATATTGCATCAATGAGAAGAATGAACACGTCTACATGACGGGCAGTGATAAGAATTTACACATTTACACTATTTGCAGTTTGCAATACTATTACTTTTCACTGTTCAAGTGTGTTTTTGTATTGCTCATATTTATTCATTCTTTTTGATAGAAGCCCTCTTTCATAGCCAGAGTGGGCCAATGGCCAGGGAACGCTACAAACATTTATTATATCTGATGTAGCCTAATAAACATTATAACTCTGATATAATAAATCATCACAGAAAACAAAGTGGTTCTACCGGTCTGTAAACACAGTCGCCCTGCTAACAGCCCTTCTCACTATCTGTTAATTCAATAGTTTCCCCGTATAGAGTTCTTTTTATTACTTGTCACTTTCATTTGAATTAAATGTCTCTGTTTCTCTCAGGATCCTGTAGGAATGGTGATTCCATGTTTCCACAGTGCTGATTGGTCAGGAGGCGGGCCTTTTATATGTTCTGATTCCATAGTCTGAACTGAACCTGCTCCGGAGCAGGTTAGCCGTGCAGTAGAGGTTACCACGGTGATCTACCCCGGTTATAAGTGAGCCACCTTTGTGAGACTGAAAAGCCAGAGTTAAGCCCAAAGTTAGCTCGCTAGCACTTTGTGAGACAGACCGCTGGTCCAGTGTTTTGCTTTTCTGTTCACTGACACTTTTTAAAGGATTTTTGGGGATGTACATATATACTTTTGCATTTGAAAATAAATCCCAGCATGCCCTGGGGTGACCCCCTGGGGCCCAATCGTGGGGCCTGTGAGGCTGCCTGAGCCAAGGGCTACAGAGTGGAAACCCAAAGGACTGAGTGGACACATCTATTTGGGTTAACAACACACAATGTTTAAAATCGCCACTTTGAGAATATCCAATTTGTAAGTTTGAGTATCTCCATTATTCATAACGGCACCAACGGGCATTATAAAGTTAAAATGAGACCAAAATGCTATTAATGTGAGCATAGCTTTCAGACCTGTGATTCACCTTTCTTAGGGACTAATTAGCACTGTTGTTTCAGAACGTTTGAAGTAACAATCAGAAAGTAGTGTGTGCACATACACCACACTGTGTGTGTGTGTGTGTGTGTGTGTGTGTGTGTGTGTATTTGTTTGCATACATCACAGTGTATATTCATGTGGATGTGTGTGTGTGTGTGTGTGTGTGTGTGTGTGTGTGTGTGTGTGTTCAGCCAGGCAGCCAGACCTTGGTCCTCCAGGCTGGTGGTGTCTGTGTCGGTGGCTGAGGAGCCTCCCTCCATGACGGGACTGCCCTGCTCCCAGGACAGCAGCATCTTCTGGGGGTCCATGGTGCTCCTGGCACACAGCAAACACACAGCCACACTTACTAACCACAGAAAGAGTACAGACACCACGACTCATGCACTCAAACCATGTGCGAGTTGAGTTTGTTGTTGTATAATTGTAGCTCCCTTCACAATTCAGAGAATTTCCATACTGATGAGTTGTAAAAACAGATATGGAAGGAGAGATGGCGAAGAATTTACTAGATGGATATGTATCAGATGGATGAATGGATAATGAAGCCCCAAATTTGAATTTAATTTGTCTACATAAGACATAAGTATCCTCACATATATAAGAGTTTGCTTTATATTGGAAAAAAACAGCTTTTTGCAACTTTCATAACCCATTGTAATTCAAAATACAGGTTTGTTTTACTTCAATGTTTAAAAATATTACTATAGCTCAACTAATAAGCAAAGCAAAATGTCTCAAATCCAGCAAATCAAAATGTAAACAAAGCCGGTGTTTCAACAGGGGGCACCATACTGCTATTGCGGACTGGGATGATAAATGGATGGATGGATAGATGGATGGATGGATGGATGGATGGATGGATAAATGCATGAGTGGATGCATGAGCAGATACATGATAGTAACAGATGGATAGAAAGATGGGATAGATGGATATTAAATGGCTGCATGGATGAACAGCACATACTTGAGTCTGTTGACAGAGGGGGCGCTCTTCCAGGTGGGGTGCAGCTGCTCTGAGCTGAACACCTGGCCCTTCTTCAGGGCGAAGCCCAGGCGACAGTACATGGAAACTGCATTCTGATGGGACACAGCAGAAACACAGTCAAACAGCCTTGTCCTTCGATCCCACTGACTTTTGACATTGTACATATCAGCCTGCTGCAATGCAGTGAAATGGTATCAGAGTTTGATGTCATTAAAGGACAATTCCACCCTCAGACTCAGTCATATTGTTATTTATCATCAATCTGTGATGTTCAATACATTCCAGCAGTTATTTTGTGATGAAGTGTTGTAATTCACCTTTTTGTTGTACCCACTTTTCCCTCAACCTGCCTCGTCTACCTCTACTTCAGTTTGTGATTTCCTACATTTCCCAGAATGCCTTTCGACAACCTCCAGAGAATTTTTGTACGTGTAGGTGGAGAGGGCAATAACGACAGTAACAGTAAGAGCTTGACAGCGAGAGTTTCCAGTTGAGCGTTAGAGTCAGCTCTTAAGTGCTGAAGTGTTTCAGGGTGAATTTTCCTTTAACTACTGTCGCCCACAAAAGTGTCAAAATCCAATGTTGCTACACTGCATAAAATAGCCCATTTAACAAGTCATTTAGTATACTTAAAATCCCATCATCCTTAAAGCAAGTGGAAAAAAAAAATCTGGGGTGAGATAGAAAACATCTCAAGGGGTGAGACAATATCAAGTGTTTGCAATGCAATTTCATCTGTTTTGAGAAAGTCACAATATCTTGAAATAAGATGGACCACTCCACTACTATCAAGATAATGTGATGGACTACAGTGAAGTCCAAAAAACAACATAGCAACCCTTTAGTCACTTGGATGATGTCAAGCCAGAAGACGACCACTGTTCTGCACTCGGGCCGCTGGTTGGAGGGAGACTGCACTGCCACCACATGGTCAGATTCTATTGATGTCGGTGCCGATTTGTCACGGTTGAAACGAGATTGTGAAAACTATCCAAATACTATTTTGAGTGATGCTCACTTGATAGCCCCACAGAAACTACAATACAAAGCCATTACTCTACTCAGATGCCAGATGGCTGAAACTTCCTTAAAAAAAAAGAAAAAACAAAACACTGTGTACTTTCCACTTGCAGTTCTCTGACTGGCTGCCCTTTCCATCTTTTCATTTGCTAATTTATTCAGTCTTAAACTTCCCTTGCCATCCAATCTTTTATTCAGGTTGAGGAAGCCACCTCAGTCAAGTACGGTGGGCTTGATTGCTTCCTGCCCCTCAAAGCTCTCTAAGTGCGTGCCGAGGTCAACTCTTAGCCATCCACTTCCATATCAAAAGAAGCACAGCAATGGAAAATTGTCAAGTCACTGAGGCCATTAGGTAGTCGTTACAAAGGAAACAGTTTAATGCAAGACAGGATGGGGAAAAGTTCTGCACCAAAGAGACCTCTCAGACATCTCAATCATCTCAAAGGTTACAGGCTTTCTCTTGGAGAATCATCGCCGCTGCTACCTTCAACCGCCTCCCTCAAGTGCTGCTCTTCAGCAGGAGGAAAGTGATGGAACGGAGGGAGAGGGGCGTTCAGTTCTTCACACTGGAGGTCATGCCACTGAAAGGGAGTCTAGCTCTGCGTCTGATAGAACGTGAATGGGAACTGGGGGAAACTAGGTCAAACCAGTTCACCCTCAAATGGCCTTGCTCGGTCTGTGGCAGTGCCAAGGGGCATGGCGGATCTCATCTGACACAATATGTGTGTGTATGTGTGTGTGAGAGGGTGTGTATCCATAAAAGAGACAGCCAAATTGTGCAGAAGTATTTGCTTGCCAGGCTACACACCATGCCAGCTTCTCCCAACAATATCAGCAAAACCGATTTGCACACAATTTCATTTGAACAGCCCGGGGCCAAAAAAAAGAGACAGCAATGCCAATGTACTGTTCTAATAAAACAATATCATATATTTAGCCTGCAAACTGCCAGCGTCTTAATTTAATAATGGCATACCTTTGGAACTCAAATGACTGGAATACTATTACCACAGGAACAAGAAACAAGAGTTTAATCTTTCATTGATAAACTTCCTATGAGATTTGATGGCAAAGATAAATCTGTGTATTTGGGTCCAATTAATCATTTAGCAAAAAACATATATGGTCCCTTTAACTTTCAGTCTAAGCAGCCAAACTGTGTGCCTTCACGCATACTGAGAGAGCGAAAGTGTCTCCTTTCAAAATCCCATCAAAACCGCAATGGAGCCCAAGAAAAATTGCCTCCTCCATTTTGTCGCTGTCATTTCTGAGAGAGGGACCACATTCCACAGTTTTTCATGCTCTGGTGAAAAGGGGCATTTTAGACTATACATTACAATAGGGCTCTCACACTCTCCAGCAAGTGGATACTCACCTTCACTAAGCCCAAGTCAATCTCCAACACATTCGCCAGCTGAGAGGCACAGAAGGAGAAAGAAGATTGAGAAAAAAAAAAAAAAAAAAATGATTTGGTGGAAAAGCTGATCAATAAACACACACAGACACACACACAATCATATTCAATGAGCACAGCAAGCATGCACAAAAAAAAAAAGCCTACCTCCGATACATTTGTCTGCTCATCAATGGACACAAAGATTTTGTAGAGAAGCGTTTCAAAGTAATCGCCCTGGACCCGGTTCATGACGAAGCCTTCCAGCGGCGGCACTGACAACGGATCAGACATAAAACACTGTAACTTCTGAACTAACAATGCCAAACACTGTTTTATTTTGGTCCCTATGCAGTCTAATTGATTTCTCATGCCTAGGTTTTAATATGTATTTGTAATAGCACCATTAAGCCTCTTTTCAGATCAACAGACGTCCATTACCCATAATGCTCGGTGATGGCTCCCCCATTGTGATTTAGATAAGACTGTTCAGAGGCTAGTCAGTAACTCAGAGGCAAATAATAGCAAGTAGGGAGAAGGAGGAGATTGGTGTGTGTACTTAAAATACCTGTATGTGCGTACGTGCATGGACGTTCAAACACACACACACACACACACACACACACACATAGATCCACCTGAGATGCAGCTGTCATCGGATATGGGGACATCCAAGTAGATGAAGCCACGGTTATACAAGCCTGGATGGAGAAAACAAATGTTTTAGATCCCATGCAAACACACTATGCTGAACATCAGAGAATCTATCACGGTCCTGTAATCCAAAAAAATGAGAGAACATGAAACTGTACAACAAACCGTGTTGGGAAAACCTCAAGCCAATCAAATCTCATTTAAACAGCTACTTGTATTGAAATGGGCCTAACGGAGTCTCCTGTGTTTAATTCTATTTGCTCCAGTCCACTTTTCTCCAACTTTTCTCCAATTAACATTTAAACTGCATGGACAGATACTCAGTCCCAATGCTCCTTACTTGAAATTCACACCAGACCTTAAACCACAGTGTTGGCATCAGCATCCATATTCAGACTCAAAGCCGCAAGAAAACGGCATTTTGGTGGTGCCTTGCCTCCGTAATTCAATGTATTTCCAGTTGAAACGGGATGTTAGAGCGGGACATAACGCGGGGAGACTGTTCAAAAGTGGGCGGGTTGGACCAGAACAAACGTGGAAAGAGGAAAGCAGCGCAGTATATTGCATATTGCAAATTCCAGATTCTTCAAAACGAATAAATTCCAGCCACCGGGACGCAGCCATGGTGTCGTGTTGGCACTTCTGTCACTTTGAAAGCCGTTTCATGTGAAGGGCGGAGGGGAGGAGTGTTCAAAAACCTGTGCTGGTATTTTTGGTTGGAATTTTTATGTATGCCTGCTGGTACACCACTAAAAATACTGTGGTCTCCAGGGAGAAAAAGTAAGGATTTTGATATAAAAATAGAAAAAAAAAAAGAATTTTTTTTTTTTTTTGGCAGCTACTGTTAAATGGTGTATGCTGTGATATGGAGAATTAGCTACCAAGGTGAAAAGTAATTTTTCATTTCATTGTGCCTTTAACCCGTGCAGCTGCAGTTGTTTTAACTGGTAAAGGGACGTGGGAGGGGAACTCACTGAGGACCACGTTGTACTCCATCGATCCAGCCAGCTGGGGACCAGAATCTATCATCTTATCAATGGACTTCTTCTCCGCTGGGGAACAGATCTGTAACCACACAGCAAACAGACACCATTAGGCTACACATACATGTGTTAGTTTGTGTGGGTCACAAACATCTAAAATGAACACCTGTAGTGCTGCAGTGGTCGGGAGGATGATTATAATTGTGTGGATCCCTAGGTTGTCTTTCTATCTTTCACATTGTTTTTTCTTCTGGAAGGTAGACGATCTGGTGGGAACTTGGCAAGTCTCTATATTTAGTGAAGTGTGATCTCCACACGGTGCAGAGGCTCATGGGATGAACAGATGTAGATTGCTACGAAAGCGCGATGAGATGAAAATCATGCTAACGTGACCTTTTCTCACTCGATGTGAAGATCAGTAATACATGTGGGTCAAAGGAAACCAGTCCTCCCCTCACAGTGTCTCTGCTCTATGCCTTCAACTGTTGCAAAAATAATTAGTCAAACCACTGAAGATACAGTAGATCAGTTGGAATTCCAAGCTCAAACTGAGAAATCACAACCACTTCATTACCGAACCTTTTGCATGTCATTCTCTCGCCCCACTCCCACCACTATATGTGTAAATATGTGTAACAATGTGCATCTTACCCATCCCAGCCTGCTATTACTACAAATAAACTAAGAACTTGTGAAAACACACATCTATCAAATTAATAGAAAATGTGGAAAAGAGAGACAAGTAATGCAGGTGTCGCACCCTGATGTCGTCCTCAGTGATGAAGCCGGTCTGTGCCACCCACCACGGCTCCACGGAGATCTCCACTGGCTTGGCCGGCAGCAGGTCGCGCGCCGATTTCCTGCGGAAGAATTTCTGACAAAGGAGACAAATGGGGAAGCAGGTGAGGTGAGCTGGAGTCAGAAATTCAAGAGTATTAAGAGACGATTGGTTATGGCGTTTTATCTTGAGCATGCTACACATTTTGGCAATTGTCATTACATTTATGAGCTGAACAAGTTTGCTTATACGTTATTGCTTTGCTGTAAGTTATTGGCCAATCTCGATAGAGTGGAAAGGGAGATACCACTTGATTAAAGATTCACACAGCATTCCTATGGCCTTAGACAGTTCACTCTAAATGTGTGAACAGGAACAAAGTGTCCATACTATAAAAACTAGAAATCTATCAGTCTAATCTATGATGTTGTCAATGAATAACCAACTTATTAAAGAAAGTTTATTTGAGTAAGATGTCTCACTTTGGAGGACCTGCACTGGTTCATCAGGTCAATGTACTGGTTTCTCCCAATGCCAAGCAGCCTCAAACCTGTGGGTTGATGGGAAAATGAGTCCAACAGATTAAAACGTAATCATGCCTCAGTAATTGGCTGTGAACTTGTAGAAATCACAGCACATTAACACTATAGCAAATAAATCTGGCTGCAGTGCAGCGGGAAAGTGTCTCTGGCATTTTTCAATTATAGCCTCTCAGGCTCTTCAAAAAATGAGGGAGAGTTATAGTAAGAGGCAAAGTAAGTAAATTGGTTTCCAGAATATTTCCAACCTCATATTGGGGAGTTATTTCGGCACAAGGAGTGGTGAGAGTGACTCATCCCAGCTCCGCAGAGGGAGTAGTTGCACACACACAAATTTACACACACACCTTCTCTCATACAATCCCCTGACACACACACTGAAGCACGACCAGCCCTTCTACCAACATACACAGAGGGATCTGAGCGGATAACAATATGATACCGAGTGTGTGTGTGGGTGTGTGTGTGAATTTGTGTGCGTGTGCATTTTTATCTGCGGCGAAATTAGCATATGTGTCAACATTCAATATCTGAGTTAAGTTAGTATGAGAAAATGTTACGCCTATAGCACAAGTTTGGCGGTCATTATACTGCACAGATAAGCAAATTTTGGCCCTAAATCCCAGCCTGTCCGTGGTGGAAGGTGCCCCTCCTCTCCCCTCCCCTCTGGTGCCGAGGCCATGAAGGGGCAGAGCAAAACGTGCTGGGCCCGCTGCCAAGCCAAGCAGGGACCGGTCAGAGATGCTCGCCTTTCAGCCTCTCAACCTAGCAGAGTGCCACACGCACATCCTGCTGCTTCACAGAGACACAGACACAACACACAAACACATTCACATCATCCATCCTCCCACGTAAATCTCTCCCTCTCTCGCTCTCCACACACAAACAAACACACACACACACACACACACATTCGCTGCCTCTCTCTCCCCACCCACTTCTGCATGACACACTTCCAAGCCCCCTCCAGGGAGATTAGAGGAGAGAGGCCCCTCTGAGCTCGGCTCTGACAGCCTGCTGGCAGCCTTCTGTCTCAGCAGCGTGAAGGTCCCGCTCTGCCAGGACTCAGTCCCTCCTGGGCCGCTGCCTCGGCCCGCTCCACCTGAAAGTCATGGAACCCTGCAGCTGGCCGTGCGTTTCACTTTCAGCTCTGATGCAACGGTATCAGGTTTTGCAATCATTTCTGAGGAACGTAGTTCCCCAATATATTTTTGTGATGCAGGAACACATCAGAAATGTATCTTAAAGGGGCAGTTCCATTTTTTGAGAAGCTAATTTGATTTACCATGAAATGGGATTTATTTCAGTCTATCCAAAAACCATTTGGCCAGTACTTTGGTTATTGAGATAAACAGAAAATATTAACATTTATTAGCAATACTAGGGCAGTGGGATTGAAAACCATTTCTTTGACAAATCAATGTCCATTCATATCCTAGAGTATGTTGTGAAATAGTTTGGAAATGGTTGAAAAGATGCTGCATGTGGTTTATAGAGATGTTTTTTTATCCCAACTGACTTGCAGTAGCTTTTCTAACAAAAATTAACAAATCCTGCCTCCAGTGTCTCAAAAACAAAAGCACTGAGGCAATGACTGTTTCTGGCTAAACAAAAAAGAATTCTAGTTTAAGACAAATCAAAAATACCTCCTGAAAACCTGAACTATCGATCTGAACTATTATTTAAATAAACATACGCTACACCTACTGAAGGCAGTCCTTGAGTACGACACTGACTCGTTAACAATGTCAAACTGGGAAAATTAAGCCAATTTCTTAAAAAATCTTTTTTGTTTGCCCCAATTTAACTTGCAAAGCCTCTGTGTTAGAAATGCAATTTTAAACTAATGGAAGAAAAACAACAGCAACTGCTAAATAGGTATTTCATTATGGGTTGCCAGGGCAGCCAATATGAGTTCTGAGTTTCATAAGCCAGTGTAGAGATCTGCATGCCACGCAACATGAATGTTGTACAATGCCAAATATTCCTCAAAGATCTTTAAGTTTAAAGATAAAAGAGCACTAATGTCACACTGTACTGGGGGGAGGTTAATGTTTTGCAGCACTTCACAGTGACTGTTCCACCATTCACTGACAGCTCTTAACAAATAAGGATTGTGGACTCAGAAAAGAGATGGGAGAGAAAGGGAGAGTAGGTGTGGGAGGCACACAGAACATAGTAAATAAAGTGATTTCTACAGCGTGGGAGAGAAGGTAAATTGAGAAAGAAATACAGAGAAATAGAATGGAAAAAAGAAAAAACTCACAGTCAGCAGCAGTGAAGTTGGGCAAGGAGTCGTAACTCTTCTCACTGTTCATAATATCCTGGAGGGGCAAAAAAAAAAGAACGAAAGAAAACGGGGGAAAGAAAAAGAGAAGAATTAAACCAATTTTTCTTCTCCCCACTCTATGCCCCTTGCGTCTGATTAATAACAGGATTAGCAGATCTGACTGCTGCACTAATTTCTACTCACCATTTTCATTAAGTGCTTAAGACGGATTATCAGAATATGACATAGCCTTCAGCAATTTAGTGTCCACGGTTACAGCTCAGTCAATTTTAGTTTCGTATGCGTATGGGTGAAGCATTTTCACGCATGAGCCGAAAACTAAACGGTTTGTGTTTGTTCATGTTTATGAGTAGCATTGTAAGAAAGACCACTGGGCATATTAGTCAAGTCTGTTCAAATGAAATGGGAAGTATGCTAAATGAGGAACAGTTAGATGGAGGTACAGTAGCTACGACCAGCACACATACTGAATGTGCAACATCGCTGCGCTCAGTCTTTCTAACATAGCTGACAATGTCAAAAGTGAAGGAGAAGTGCACTGGTCAAAGTCTACCTCAGACTGCCGTGTGAGCCTGGTTATGCCAGTCTCAAACAATAGATTGAGCTTTATCAGTGAGAGTGAACCGTTATGCAGACCAAGCCTAAACTGACCACAGTGCAAACAGCAAAGATTTTCTCTGGGCTTGTTTGTCCTGGACTCAGTCCTCTGTGTCTCCGCAAGCCGGTATAAGAGGCTTCATTAGACGCTGAGTGACACCTAGTGCCCGACTGACACCAAACCTATCAGCATTTGAGAAGCATTACGTTACGTTTTACTCTGAAACAGCAGAATGAGGTTCTACTCAATGCAGAATGCTTGATAGACTAGCTCAATATTTCTTATGAATGTACTGACCCTAGGGCTTGGCAATACATGCCATGTTACACTACTTTCCCTATTTTTTTTGACAGTGTAACGATATTTGACAGTTTTTGGCTTTTCCTACACCATTTAATGAGAAGTGTATGACTCACTGATACCAATGACTTACACATTAATCAAAATGTTTACTCTTAATGCTCTGCTTAAAACATTTTTAAAACTGTGAAATCGATTTGTAGAAAAAGAAGGTGAACATATTCTAAAAATAAATAAAACATCAATGATAGTGTTACTGTAAAAATGCATACTTTTATGTGGATCCATTCCAGTATACCCTAAAATATGGTTTATTGCCAATCCCCAGGTAAACCCTGAACTCATCGGGCATGACATCAGGAAGTCTGTTGTAAGACGCATAGTGCAGATCCTTCTTATTAAAATGGTTTTAGTGTAGTGTTTAGTTTTGGTCTGATGCTGTGGTCTGATTTTCAACGATGCCAAAATAGAGGACATTGTTGAATTTAATGTAACAGTGACTGGATCTTCCCTAACCAATTAGAGAATCTTTGCTATTGCACAGTAAGAAGTCCTGCTTTGCTCCTGTGAGTTTACCCAACTCACTGTTTCTTAAAGCACTGATGAAATAGTTAAAATCACCAATGTTATTGTCTTGCTCTTCAGAGGAAAGCAATGCTAGACTCCTAAAACAAGGCTGATTGCCATAAACTGTTTTTCATGGCTGATACAGACGAAGGGAGTCGTGACGCTCAGACATTCCACATCATGTGCAGATCTTTCCTATTCCACCCTGTTCTTTTCTATTCCATTCTGCCGTGGGGTGCAGCGTGTCGCTTACCTCCATGATTCCTATGTAATACGAGAAGGGAGTGACACGCAGCCCTTTGACCATGATGTCAGACAGGTGGTAGGGGTAGAGCATCAGGTGGTCCCGGCTGTACTTCAGGAGCTCCTCGTAATACTTGCGCTCATCCTTCCTCACGTGGCGCACTACACAGAAAACACACACACAGGTTAAAAAAAGGAATATTGATTTTGGACAACATGCTGACAGCTCCATTATATCGCATGGGAATCAATACAATTGATCACATGAAGGTTATATTATTACATATCTATTTAAAGATCATTATGATATAATTTCCACTGAACTATTATTTAACTGGTAGTTTAAACACGTTTCTGTTAACTGAACAATGTCTGTGTCACTCATCAAACTCATCATGTGTGCAAAAAGGGCAATAAAGTATTTCAGTGATCCAAGAGATGTATCTGTAATTTGTATGCTGGTATAGTGAATCTATTTGTTGCCAAGCTGAGATTTAATGGTTGACCTGATGCAGTTAGAAACACTGTTAGCCTATCTAGAAATAAGAGAGTGGGTGAACTTACTCTTGATCCATGAAATACCGTGAAATTCTAAGGGATAAGTAAGCTCCTTGTTTTGATTTTTAGCCTTACACTGATGAATAATGCATGGTGCAGTGTAGTACAGCATAGTGTCAGTGTGTGTGTGTGTGTGTGTGTGTCTCTAACCCTGGGGTTTCTCACGCAGGAGGGGCAGACTTGCTCACCTAGGTTATTGCGGAATCGCAGCTGATTGCGAATACTGTACAGCAGCACGTGCTTCTCATACTCGCGCTGAGAGTTTCCCAAACTCTGCAAGAAAGAAAAACACAGGAGAGGTGAAGACTGGATACACGGCAGCAGGGAGGTCGGTCAGCTGGCATAGTCAAAGTCCCTTTAAGAGTAATAATACAATACTGTCTCTGGTATAGTAACACAAAGCACTCCTGCACTCTCAAGCGCCGCTATGCACCCGCCTCCAGTTACACGACATCTTGGCATAATAGCTCAATCGTTTAGCAGGAGGTGGGATTTGTGCAACCTATTAATAGTATAACAGTCTTCATATCTTTGCACATTGCAATTATTTTGAGTAGGATAGCCCACAAGGGTGTGATTACTATAATAACAAGTGATATCCATTCGATATCATCATCATGTGGTGCCACATATCATGTCAATCTGTCATGTGATGCAAATGTAGTTAGCCACAGTCACCGTAGCTTAGCTGTAATCTAATGATGGGTAGTTATGGCTCCGGCTGAATGGTAAAACCCTGCCGCTGCAGATGAGGTTAGCAAGCCGCTCGACATTGACAGCTGCCTGGACCACACAGAGCACGCTGTCATTGACTGTTCACCCCCAGGGGGACAGCGGTACCCACTAACCCAGCTCGGTGGGAACATACCTGTTTGACATTAGCTGGTAGCTTGTTCCACGGATAATTCTGCCTGATGTGAAATTCCACGTCCGTGTTCATTGCTAGCTAGCTGGCTAACGGCAGAATCCCACAAGACGATCAGAAACGGGCTTCTGGGCAAGTCCACACTGACTGTACCCCCCGACACCACACAGTCGAGTAGACCGACTTTCGATTCTCAAAGATTTATTGTCTGGAGATGATTTTCCTTTGCAATAAACGTCCACTTCCTTGTTGTATTTTCGAACGACCCGTTCGTCACGCTTATGGCTATATTCGTCACTTCCGGTCGAGGCGTGACCGTGGATGTGAATGGAGCGCGAGGAGGCAGATGAGAAGTGATGAGGTCATCAAACATGATCGAATCATACAAACTATAATTGTCTCCCACCTAGCTCTAAAGTGTTTGTTTGCAGTGTCATACAGCATACAACAACTGCTGTGGCAGAAGACATTATGACTTTTAAGACACAAGTTTGACAAGTTTGGTATGACTCATACCAAGATGTCAGATGGTGTTGGGGGGGGTGGGGGATTGGGGAGGGGGGTGAGCAGATCCATAGACTATCAGATAAATGCTGGTAAGGGGGATGAGGATGACCTTTTAGAATAAGCCATTTTAGAATAAGATAACATAATTTAACACAATTTGAGCAGAGTCTGGTCTTGCTGTTCACTGAACTAATTTCATTTCATTATACATTCATTATCATGGCCAGAGAGCCTCGTGTTGCTATGGCTAAAGCTCTATAGTCAAAATAAAAAGCTGTGCTTTTCTCAGTATTCTCATAGCTTTGTATGTCTATAGAAGCACCGATTCTTATAGGATTTGATTTGCAGAAGGACGATTTTTGTAGCTGCTTCTATAATAAGTGATATCCATGCAATATCACCACCTGTTACAATTACAAAACATTCAGGTCTATTTTACAGCGATATTGTAGTCTTAGTTCAGTTAATTAGAACTTCATTTGTTTTCTTGTTGCATAAATAAACCAAACAGAGACCATCAAAACGTCTTCAAAGATTTGGCTTTTGTAATTTCTACAAACATTCAGATTTGAGAATACAGTTCCAGCTCAAGATTAGCTGCCACACATCCTACTGTCAGTCCTGGCATCAACAGCCCTTCAGTGAATTGAAAGAATTGGGATAGGCACAACAGAGAGTGGAAAAAAGTCCCCAAAGTCACTTGATTTTCTGTTGCAGAGATATCATCGGATCAAGGCTTTGGGGTTTTAAGCTGAGGCAAAATTGAAAATCAGAGTCTCCCCCATGCACCCCAACCTGTATTTTTGGGAAGTGCCCTTTGTGAGATGTTCAGCCCTGCTGCTGAAGGAGTCTGTAATACACACCATGACCTACCAGCATTAAGTTGTCACTTGGTAACCAGTAGCAGAGTGTAGGATTTCAGTGTGTGAGAAAGTCCACCAAAGCTGTGTGTGCTGCTGTCATGATGTCTGACTTGCTGACAGCTCACTTCCATGTAGCTATGTCATTCAATCTGTCCACAAGTATCTCCAATTCCTTGTCATACGCAGCTAAACAAACATGACAATAACTCATCTCGCTGCCCCAGGAGCTGCAAGATGGACAAGTGAGGGCGGCTGAAGATAAGGCCTCCTTTGCAGTCTGGAGATAAAGAAATGCCTACTTAGAGATATCAACCGTAAGGAAATGGAGGCTTAAATATAAGAACTGTATCTCTTCCTGGAGAATCTGAGTGGAAATTGAAAAAAAAAAATGAAGTAGAGCTACAGCGTAAAAGGAGAAAATATTTCATTACTTTTTAATCTTTAATTTAATCCGTGACTTCAAATAAAGTTACAGATTCTGTCCAGGCTCGTTCTTATCTTTCAGCAAGGTATGAGCACATTTCTACTGTTCGTCTGCTCTGCATCAGCCACAAAAGTCTCTATTGCTTTTTTAATGGGGTGCTATGGTAACCTAAAGAAACTCTGGATTATTAGACTGTGAGACTTACATATATACCCAGAGATAATCAGAATCCAGACTCCTTGAGGCCTGAATATACCACTACAGAGACCACAACGTATCTCCACCATGGATACTATTTGGCACCTTGGCACACACCTTGGCACAAGGCAAACAACGCCTCAAACAGGTGAATGGTTCTCCACTTATACACACGCATATACAAACAGCACCACACCTTGAGGCAAACCAAGCCTGGGTCTTTCAGCTGTTCCTCCTGATCAGGCCGGCCCATCAGCGCTACACTATATTTACCTGCTTCCTGGGTTACACAGCCCGGGGGAGGGGGGCTTAAACAGCACAGGAAGGTGGATAAGGGTCGGCAGCTCGGGGACACTTTCATTAAACGGCATCCTTGGTGGGCTTCAGGGCTGAGCCAAGACCCCAAGATGATTCTCTCTCCCCAGGCTATTGTAAACACTCACTCCACTGGGTCCTGGCAGAGTTGTTAAGCCGGCAACTGGGTACCAAACAGCTCTGTGTCACATGAGCGGCCTGGCTGGAGTCACAGTGGCCCAGGATACTATTCTTAGCTGCAGGAATGTACACAGTGGCCTCATGGCAAGCTCCGAGAGCTCCTCACTGGAAAGCCTCGTTGTACCTCTGCTTCGCGCTCCTTCTCTCTCCCTGACCACGCTGCGCACTTGACTCTCCTATTTGCTTTGGACAATGTTTTGGTTCTTTTTGGATTCCAGCTGATTTGTTTTTCTGCCTAGTCTAAGGAGACACTGCGGATATTTCTGATTTACTGAGGACAGGAGGTAAGAATTTACCAGTTGGTGCTGCTGAACTGACAACAGATTTGGCATACTTATCAATATAACACTAATGTTGTGATTTATTTTTTCTATGTGTAGTTTTCATTGTTTAACCGCACTACTCTTTAATTTGTTAAGTGATATCATTAGTACGTACTTCAGCTGTATGTTCCTCCTTCTCGATTTTTTCTAGACGTTATTATTGTTCTTCATCTCAGGTCTAAGGGAGTCAGGAGTCACAGACACTGCAAATGTTTTACAGGGAGGATATTCATAAATTAACCTTGGCATTAAGACACAATATTATTGTGACAGTTTCCCAGGAATAAATGAAATGATATTTTGTCACTAACAAACTATACAAAGGGAGATTTATTACATTATTAATGTCTAGAAACATCACCGAAAGTATCCAAAGGGTGTAAATACAATTTATCCATTAGTGTCTGACTCCTCCTAATGAATAAGCAATTTAAAATGTACATTCTGAAGCAGTCCACTATAAGAGGCTTGGGGTCTCCACCAGCACTGGTTTAACAAAGTCTGAGGGAATAATGCCAGTTGTGGAATGTCACTCATGGCCATTGGCGGTTCATAATATAGAATAATGATTAGAGGTCCAAATATATCAGACAGGGTGGGCCTGCGTGTGTGTGTGTGTGTGTGTGTGTGTGTGTGTGTGTGTGTGTGTGTGTGTGTGTGTGTGTGTGTGTGCGTGTGCGTGTGTGTGTGTGAGTAAATCAGTAGCTGTCGCGGGGGTGATTAGAAGACTTAGTGTTGATAATAGCCCTATGAAATTCCCCCACTCTAAACAGCAAGATCATCACAAACCCTCCAACCAGGGAGGGAGAGAGACTGAGAGGAAGAGAGAGGAAGAAAGAGAAAATATAGAAATAGCAAGAGAGACAGAGAGGAAGAGAGAAATACAGAAAGGTGGAGAGACAAAAACAGATGGCCTGTGGCATAACTCTGATAAAGTTAGCAGTGATGAGTAGCTGGATAAGGGAGATTTGGCCTAATGCTACATGGATGCATCAAGATAATTTAGGAGAAGGGGTTAAAAATAGAAAGCTGTGAGTAAGTAATTGGCACATTAAGGACAGCTGCTCTAAGAGTTCTAAGAGTTGGAGAGTGGGTTAATAAATGGAAGAGTTCGCTGTCAGCTCTGTACTGTAACAGGAGGGATCTGCGTGCTGAGGAGGGTCAGAGCCAGGTCAGATGTCAAATTAGACAAGGACTAAGTGAAACTGTTCTCATATTTCTACTGGTATGCATAATCATTTTACATGATGTGATGTTGTGGACATATAGTTCCATATAGTGAAGAATTTACAGATGACCCTAATCAATTTCTGATATCTATCAATTCAAGCATTCTCTGTAATTTACTGTGATTTCTACATTCATTGAAAGCATTAATGCATTATGCATCATTCATTAAAAGAACTAACCCCAACCTAACCTGTGTGGACCAAAGCAACAGCCTTAGAAAAAAGGAAATTCATGATGGAGCAAATAAATTAGTAGGAGGAAGGACAAGGTGTGCTAAAGTAGTTTCCCAGGCTAAGTAGCTGAGGATAGTGCTGGCAGGTGTAAGACTGTTTGATGCTGAGGGGTTGTTCTGGGTCACCAGTATTTACTGTTGGGCCCTCTGAAGGTAGGCCTAATTAAACAAAACATTTATCATGCAGAGTAGCCACTTGATAACCCCACTGACCTGCTCTCGCCCACTCACCCTCTTCTTCATCACAACATCCAAGCCAAGTTTCTACCCTCCCCACAGTTTAATAGCGCAGGACAGCATAATGGCAAATCCTTTGTTTCTGTCAACCTTTCCCAATGGAAAGTAGAAATACTCAAAAACTATGATCATGACGTGATTCCTCCTTCTTTTGCCTTTCTCTCTTTCCTCTCCTTCCACAGAATGGCCTGTAGATCACGTGAAGTTTTTGCTTTCAAAGACTTGGAACTTCCCTCCCATCTACTTGCCCAGCTCAACGTCCTCCGGCAGGAGCGTATCCTGACAGACGTCCTGCTTTGCACTGAGCACCGGGAGATCCCCTGCCACCGGAACATCCTGGTCTCCAGCAGCCCATACTTCCGCGCCATGTTCTGCAGCAACTTTCTGGAAAGTAGCCAGGCCCGTGTGGACCTGAAGGGAATCTCGTCAGACGTCCTCAGTGGCATTGTGGACTACGTCTACACAGGCGCCATCACTATCACCATGGAGATCGTGCTCCCACTCATGCAGGCAGCATCCATGCTTCACTATGGACGTCTCTTTGAGGCCTGCTCGATGTTTCTCCAGGAGCAGCTCAGTCCAGACAACTGTCTGAGCATGATACGACTTTCTGAGATCCTTCATTGCGAGAGTTTAAGGGAGAGGGCAAAAGAGATGGCTGTGAGGTGTTTCTCTGATGTGGCCGCTACAGAGGACTTCTGTGAGCTGTCCCTTCCTGAACTCATGTGTTACTTAGAAGACGACCGACTTTGTGCGGAGGAAGAGCAGGTGTTTGAGACCCTCTTGGCGTGGATCCACCATGACCCATTCTCACGACGCGGTGCTATCCATGATCTCTTCAAGAAAGTCCGTCTTCGCTACATACACCCAACTTACCTGTTCCAGTTTATCGCTAATGACCCATTGGTGCAGTCTTCCACCCTTTGTACCGAGATCATTGAGTCAGTGCGCCGCCTCATGCTCTCTGTCAGCACCAAGTGCAGCCGTGAGCTCAAGCCACTTTGGACCACACCGCGGCGTTACACCTGCCGAGAAACGCTGGTGGTGGTTGGAGGGCGCAAAAACAATGAACAGACTTCTCGAGAAGCGTTGCTATATGATGAGAGGACCCATCGTTGGCAGTGGTTGGCCAAGCTGCCTCTGCGCCTCTACAAAGCCGCGTACGTGTGTATTCATAGCATCCTGTATGTGGTTGGTGGGCTCAGTCTCTGCATGACATCAGGCGACAGCACAGTCAGTGCTACAGTTTATACACTCTCCCTTAAGACCAACCAGTGGCGGACTGCTGAACCTATGTTGGAGCCACGATATGCCCACCAAAGCGTGTCCTATCTGCACTTTATATTTGTCCTAGGAGGCATTGGGGTAGACAAACAAATCTCCCACTCAGTAGAGAGGTATAACAGTATGTTTAATCAATGGGAGCCCATGGCGCCAATGCCCACACCGGTGCTGCATCCAGCAGTTGCAGCCAGTGATCAGAGGATCTATGTTTTCGGAGGGGAGGACGCCATGCAGAACCCTGTCAGGCTGATTCAGGTAGAGAAGACTTCTCGCTTCAACATTATTGGATCAACATGAAGTTCCAGTTCAACATTATTGCCAATCCAATATGGCCATGGCCTTTGTCAATATGTGCAGATAGAAAATATATTTACTGTAAAAATCCAACACTCATGAGAAACTCCAAAATGTTTGAGTAATTATTATGTATACCAAATATCACACAAGCGGATGGTGAATTACAATCTTATTTTTTGATGCTATAGTAAACAGGTTGGCTAATTGTCCAATGATATGTGTGGTGTGTCAATAGGTGTATCACATCTCTCGCAACCTGTGGTCCAGGCTAGAGACCAGGACAGTGAAGAATGTTTGTGCTCCTGCTGCCGTCATCGAGGACAAGATCTACATCATAGGAGGTGGGCCCAGGGAATTGTTTAGAGCCTGCTTTTTCATGTATGGAAAACAAATAGGTTGTTTTCCCCAGCTGTTACATATTTCCACATGAAAACATGTTCATGAACAGCTTTAGATGTAATTTCAAAGAGAATTTTAAATGATGTATAGCGTGCATCTTTAAAGATGGCCTCAATGAATATTTAATTTCCAGGGTACACCAGACGAATGATAGCTTACGACACCAAAGCCAACAAATTTGTCAAGTGTGAGAATCTGAAGGAACGAAGGATGCATCACAGCGCTACGGTGATCAACAACAAGCTCTATGTGACTGGTGGACGCATCCTCAATGGTCATGATGTCATCGAGGACTCAGACTGCTTTGAGTGTTATGACCCCAAGACGGACGTGTGGACCTCGAAGGGCTCCCTGCCGTACAAGTTGTTTGACCATGGCTCCCTGCCATTGGTCTGCGTTTCCAACAGACCCAATCCGCCATGACCCACCACCCAACCCAGCCACTTTAGGTCAATGCCTTGCTACATGTTCTACATCCCCCCTTTTGCCATGATTAATTGGCCTGCCTCTAGCTACAAATGGGAAACCATCTCAAACTGATTGCGTTCCTTCACGCAGCTCAGCCTCTGCTGCAACTTAGCGGCATGTTAGGCCAGGCTGACCATCATCTGTGGCGTTTCAAATCAAAGGAGACCTCAGCTGGCAATCAGAAGTGTCATGGCTAAGGCACCTGCGGGGGAACTGAACTGAGAACCCCAGAGATAACGAGAGACAGGCATACTTACACAACAAGCAGCTGTTCAGACACATACGTAATCCAAAAAAGCTCTTTCCACAGATGGCTGCAGTGTTTTGACGCTTACTAAAGGCGTTAATGCTTTAATTTCTCAGACATTTATTTACAGCGTATCAGTCTGTGTGTCAGTTGCAGTTGAATTACCTAGAACAATTGAATGCACAGTGAATTCTGCGTCTGCTGGTTAACTGTATGGGCTCTGCTTGTCTTGTGAGACGGCAACAGACAGATCAGGCATAAAATACATAGGCACTTTAAAGAGTTTACATTCCTCCTTGACCCACATGCTTCTATCAGAGTTCACTTCCTGATGAGAACAATCAAGACAAAAGATGGACAGCTCCTCCTGCTAGCAGAGCCGCTGGCCAAGTTAGCTGTGGCTGCTACCATATTTGCTGGAATGTAGCTGGGAAGGAGAATTTTGCTGAAATGAAATTATCTGGGCCAACACAACTAATTTAGCCAGCTTGATTTATGACTTTGGGAATTATTACTGTATCCCTCAACAAAGTATGTACATCATTCTGTCCTATGTGATGTTGTTTGACTTCCAACATCACATACTGAAAGTAGAATATGTCCAAGACTTCAGAGATGTTGTAGATTAGTCTAAGCACTGTATAGAAATTATTTACAGTGTTTCCTTTAGTGGTGATTTATCTTTAATTTCACCATGTGCTATTGCAGCTAGATGAAAGAACTAGCCACTGGTTCTGCGGGCAGCTATGTTGATGTGTGGACATGTGACGTTGCTGCATTTGAATGCCCAAGGGTGATGCAGTGACCTACTGAAGGGCAACCATGAGAGGAAAGGGTGTTTTTAAGGGTTTACACCATGTGCTCATTTGCAAATGTAACGTGCAGAAGCATGTCCACAGATCAAACCTTCCATTCATCTGATAAAATTCCTGTAGAAGAGAACAAACAATTGAGAACATTGTCTTTAGATATCCAAGAAAAAACAGTGCAGTTGTGCATAAACATAAACAGCTCTCAGTGGTGTGTATTGGAGTCCAAACTGAACCACACTTATTGTATGGCAAGAAGTTGTAAGACACTGGCCACTGAGGCTGTGGACACCTGCCTACTTTTGCCTTTTCCTTCCTTACCATGTGACGCTCTTGACCTCTATGGAACAGAGATTCACCATGGTGCTCAACCAGTCCCTGTCCCTGGTAACAATCACCATGGCAACCCTATTATCACATCACTGGATCATCCTGTGGCATCCTGTGGCAGTGAATCTATTTATTTCAAATCGCATCACTGCTCAACTGCATGATGCATAATGTGTTGCTGTTACTTGCACAAAAGATAAACTTTCTCTTTAAAATGTATAATTTACCACTGTACAATGTACACACATTTTGGATATTTATTACCTTGTGTGTGACTTGTGTTTTTAAAAGAACAATATGTTATTTGTGTATGAATGTAGTGATACTACAAAAAAATCCAGTTTCTAATTTATTGGTTTGAATCTCCCTAAAATACAAGAACAACTGATAGAATCTCTCTTTGACAGTGGTGCAGATTTTGTCTCTCTTTTACTAGACTGTCTTCAGTTGAACTAACTGGGATCTAAATGGGTCTCCCTTTGTAGAGTGGCTGAGTCATGTTCCTTCATACTCAAGGGATGATTGTTGATGGTGACACAGGAACATGTTCACTGGCTATCAGGTGACACGTTGGCAGCTATGCATACATCAACAGACCAGTACCAGTGCAACTTGCACTGAAATATTGGATTACATTTAACTTTGATGCAGACGTACTGTTGTATACACTGACATTAAGTCAAAAACCCATTTACAGTCCATTCGGCATGATATGGATACATCCCTTATGTTAGCACATGACGGTCCTGTGCCGAGCCCCTTGACCCCTCAGGGCACGTTCTGTCCATAAAGTGTGTCTGGCCTGGGAGGTCGACCTGTAACAGCTCCAGTTACTAACTTCCCCTTGAGAGGCTCACTGTGTGTATGGTATGGCCTATTTGTATGCGGCCCTCGGGTGAAGTTGACCTTAGGGGAAGAGATCTGGGATCAGCTTTCGCTTTTAAGTTTTAATCCTTGCCCATTAGTGGGGAAACCTTGAAACCTGCCCAAGAGCAGCGACCAAGGGCTAATTTCATCACACTCCACATTAGCAAGCCCCGACTGTCATTGGGTTAAATGGCTCCTCGTTAGCCTGGTCACTCTGAATGCCTCACAATATCCCTGTGTGTGTGTGTGTGTGTGTGTGTGTGTGTGTGTGTGTGTGTGGCCTGAACACCTACAGCCTAACCAAATCATTTCAATATGGCATATGTCACCCAGCAGAATAGCTGTTCTTTAACTCTAAACCATAAACCTTCAAAGTTTAAACCTATTGAGAATATGACTGTGACCATTATGAGTAATTTGCCATCAGCTGGGTCAGCTGTCATTGGCTCCATTCAGTTAGCCAGTGCAGCATTTGACAAGAACAGCCTATGAAACTTTTTTTTATTAAGCTGCAGCTAAATACACAGCCTATTCGGACTGTTTATTGATGTGTGTTTGCTTGCTGCCTTACCATAGAAACCGGTGTGTGAGGGTCACCCTTCAGGGAGGCTGTGGCCTGGCAGGTTATTTTCAGTGCCTGTTACTAACCCATCAAGGGATAACGTTTCAATGTTAGCCCATGCACGTACCCACATAAGTGTGGTTAAAAGACAAACATGCACACAGAGCAGCATGCATGCATCACCACACACACACACACATACAAACAAGCAACCCCATCAGTATAAACCATACCCCATATAACCCACATAGATTCTCCAAAACAAAACAGAGTATTTGAGCTCTTTCAGCTAGGGTTGAATCACCTGTTAAGTAAAGATTACTTCCACTGCAGTGACAGTAAAACATTCTTGCCACTTCTGTGTTAAAATGAGGCAGGTAAGGAATAACCACATTGAAAAATATAGTTTGAGATCACCAATGCCATCCCATGCTAGTTTTAAACAACTTTTTTAAGTCCATCTCATTCACTATGGCAGCTTCAGTTCTCAACAACAGCAAACACTAGAGATGGCGTGTCTTTCCTGGTTGGATCACAGCACCCAGAGGCGCCTACACGGTGGTTGCCCTTAGTGCTGTTTTGAAATACTAAGTGAGGGGTTTCCCCGCTGTGTCATGTGAGAGGCTGTATTGCCTTGGCCAGGCTGTAACTTTACCCCTGTGTTAATGTGATAGACAGTGGGATTAGGAAGGTTTACCCCTACAGTATACAGCTATGGGTGAGCCATACTGCCATCCGTTCCTGGGGTAACAGGTGGTTTAGAAATGCGAAGAGATAAAGAGATTCAGCCACCTGTGTGGCAATTTGATTCCATTTTTACTTAAATCCTACTAAGATTACATATCAACCTTTTTAGATATGCTTGTTTTGAAATTGAAATGCAAAATGCATGTCTTTTTTTGTTTGTGAGATTATATTGTTTTAGTACATTAGTTCAAGTGTTGGTAAATGGTAAAAGTGTTATTATGTATTATATACAGTATATTACAAAATACACTATGGGAGTCATGTGTGTTGTCACATCTGAAGCTGCAGCAAATAAAGGTTTTGTCTGACCCCTATTGGGCAGTACTGGGCAGTACATAAAGCTACTAAAAATGTATTTTACCACTCTCAAACATCACTGAACTTTTAATAGAACGTCAGAACCAACAGCAACAGTAGCTCACTGAAAATAAGCAATGGAATGAATATTAAAGTTGTGAATGGCTTTCATTTTTCTAATCACTGGAGTAAAACTAAGTAAAAAATTCCTAAAAAAAAAAAAAGTCCTAACTTTTGCAGCACATATTGAAAAGATAGTTTGAATGCCAATACAGTTGTTATAAGATTACATTTGTCAAATATCTGCACAATTGGACATGTCAATCCAATATTGACCAAGTAATACAGTTAAAAAGGAATGTAATATCCTTCCTCTGCCACCTGATGTCCCCATGATGATGTGATGTGTTGAAACAGAGCAACTTGCCTTTCACTGCACCTCTATCGCCCCCTGCTGGTTAAAACAAGCATCTTCACTGAGTTAAGAGACCCTGCGCTTCAAGCTTGAGGCTTTGCTCTGTAACACTGCAAATTTGTGGTACTAAAATTCAACCCCACATAATATGTTTCAAATAAGAGATATTGGAGTCTTACATAAGAGTCTTGATCATTTTATTATAATTTCTTTCATAAAAAAAAAAAAAAAATCACAGTACAGCATGCACACATTCCTTACAGGGGTCTAAAATAATCTGGTCAGACACACTATTTCATTGGAGTATGGCATCATCATTTAACAGGCTGGGTAGGCTTTCTGCTCATTTGGTAACAACTGTCACAAAACAATCAAATTATATGTACATGTGACTTTTTGACTTTTTTGTGTGCGTGTGTGTGTGTGTGTGAGTGAAAGAGAGAATGTGTTATTTGAAAGGATGTACAATTCTATATGCATATTGCAATGACAGAGCCATACAGTTAAAATACAATAGCCTACATTCAATTCAATGGGATGGTTTTTTTTTTGTTACAGCCAAATACTAAAACTTGCAACCATTCACACAGACCTTCATCCATGAGGAACCCTAAGAAATGGCACTATGGACCCCCAAGAGGTGAAAAACAGAGATTTAAAAAAAGAATGAAATTAAGACAAACTCAACATAAATAATACATTGGTCCAGTAAAAGTGCTATTTGAGACTTAGAAGGGTATCTTAACAGGAAGTTTATAGACCATACAAAAGAAATAAAATCTCAATATATTAGATTGACACAAACCATAATAACACTAATAATAAACGTTTAAGAGAAGAATTTCAAACTCAAGAGGCGCAAGGAAAAACTTAAAAGAAACACGGCAAACTTATACTTCTAATATGTAAAAGCATAAAAATCAAGACCCAGGCATGACTGCGGTGCGTGTGACGATGCCAAAATGTGTCGTTTTTCTATGACGTCTAAATGAAGGCATTTCAGCTGTGCCTGTATCTGGATTTTTTTACTTTTCCATACACAAAATCCAGTATAATTTCCCCATTCTTTACATCACTTAGTAAAGGTTTTTGAACATTAGAGTCAGGATTTTAAACAATTTAGATATACAGCATGTACACATTCATAACCCCACAATGCTGTGCTTCTATTGCCCAGCTTGGAACACGGCAGGGCAAGAAACCAGACCTTGGATTCCTCCTGTAATGTCCCCCCCATTTAATTTTAATCATAAATATGTACAATAGGTCCATAATTACAAAGGCATTCAGAAAAAAGTTATTATTTTGGCACCAGGCACAGACTTTAATGTACATCATAACCAAGTGGCTAAAACCCACCCAGAAAAACACTATTCTTGCCCCTCAACTTGTCATCTCATCAGAAAGAATAGTAAATATGTATTTGACAAATCTCTACATTTGATGAAAACTGGCTAAAAAAAATAAATGATGTAACATTTGGCATAATCTTGTTGGAAGGAGGAGGGAGGGGCGGGGGGGGTGGCAGACAACTACCCCAGCAGACCTGACGAGTGGATCTACAGTGCATTTCTGTCAACAGACAATCGGTTGTTCTTCCTGAGTGCTAGTAGTAAACAGGAACAGGAAAACTTATTTACAGCTAAGATTTGGGTGGGGCCTTTGTACTATTTACACAATATCACTTCAACGCCTGGCCGGAAGAACCACGGTATCCTGCGACTCGTCCCACTCTCGTGCCAAATATACAGACTCTTACTTGGTTCACCATCGTGACATCAGCAGCTTTATTTACCCATGTTACCACCCATAACATGCCCTGAATCATTACTGCCACTCACTGAAAAATGGTTCTCTCCACTGCTATCTGGCAGCCAGATGGATTACAACAAGGGGGCGTCCTGACCAGTGGTCTTTTTCACGAGCATCACAGCAAAGCATGCCAACTTTTCCTGAGAGGGGGTAAGGTATGAGAACCCTTACTAACTTTGGGGTGGTGGACTGGGTTCATGGTCACTTCTGATTTTTATTATTTCATTTTTTAACCATTTACAAACACTGCAGTGAACCTACAAATGACCAGTCAGCCTCAACTTAGATCAAATAAGATGTTTTTTTGTTTTTTTGTACCCTGGCAAGATCCTTTAGAGGAGGGGGGTGAACGAAAGGAGGGAAGCGTACATGGTGGTTCCTACTTTCTACACCTCATTGATGGTGCGCTCCGAGGGCCGGAAGTTGGTCGAGCTGGACGACGACATGTAGAAGGACTGGGTTTTGCGGTTGAGACGGGCGCGCTTGGTGGCCACGGACAGGCTGCGCTTGCTGGAGGAGATGATCTCTGTGATGAACTTTTTGCAGTCCACGCAGACCTCCATGGAGGCCCAGTCCTCAGTCAGCTCCTTGGGAAGCTCAGGCTCGTCCTGCGACCTGCCCTCCTTGCTGCCACTGCTGCCGTGCTTCGACAACCTGAGGACAGAGAGAAAAGAGGATGTGTCTGTAAGATCTGACGGATCCCAGCCTGTTGCTAGACACAGGGTGGCATTATGGCCGACTTTGTCCAGTATATATATATATATATATATGAAAAAAACAGGGGATTCTGCAGTGACATACTTGTAAACAGTCCTGCGTAGGCTGTGTCGGTTGTGTCCGGATGCAAACGGGGTCTTTTCGGGCTGAGCGGGGGCAGAGGCTGCACTTGCCTCTTCCTTAGCCATGGCACTGGGGCCCAGCGAATAGATGGGCAAGGTGGAGTAGGGCTTAGATGGCAGCCGCATCTGAGGTAAAAATGATGAAATTAAATGAAACGCTATTGAAAACTGCTTTTGCAACTCTAGCTTGATGCAACTGCAGCTTTATGCACCATCTGTTAGTGTTCCTGGAGCAGCTGACAGGTGTCAAGAGTGTCGACACATCTTGAAGCGAGTGTTCGAGAGTGTGTTAAAGAGAAGTCAAGAGTCACCTACCTTTTTACAGCATTGGGAGCACACAGGCCTGGAGAGGAAGATAAAAATAGTGTTTTAGTTAAGCATTCCTGGACTGCTGCTACACTTCAGTAGAGTAAAAAGATGACCTTTTGTTCTAGTAATAGTGATTCAACTTACCGTTTGCAGAACTGGCAGGTGTAGGACCAGGTAAACAAGGAGAACCTCTTGGTCCGACATGAAAAGCAAACCTAGAGAGGAGAGGATGGGTGAGGAAATCTGTTGCATTTGAATGGCTGTGGGAAATGATCAGTCTGAAGACAAAATCTACCCATCTTTGGGACAGCATTGAAACTCGGACAGAAGCTACAGAGGATTTGTACCTTTCCTTTCTTGAGGGCGTTGTAGATGTCCTTGTACTGCTGAAACTTCTCCAGCTCGGCCTTGACCAGAACCTGTCTGATGTGCATCACCTCCTCCACCGTCAGAGCCAGGCACTCCACTGGGTAGCAGAACTCCTCCTGGAGGGAGAGACACGTCACATTAGGAAACTACCCTTACACATGTAGATGACTAAACAGATGTCCTGTGTGCCAGTGCAATAGCAGGAGGTGATTGTCAAGGAAATGAGGTCGACACCATGTGAATGCAGCGGAACACAAAAAACAAGGGATACAGTCATGCTGAATCACCCAAAATATAAGCACCCTTTACCTGTAGACAAACATGTTAGGAGATGATAAAGTTGAAAATGAAAGTCTTCCACCCCCTGTCTGAACCATGATGCAATACAAACAATACATGATGTTTCCACTGACATGAAGATGCAATCATGAAGAACAGGAATAGAGGGCTTTCAGGTGACATAACACGCCTGCTGGGTGCCATATTGGAGGTCCACATCTCTTGGCTACAACAGCTGATTGTATTTCTAAACTTAGGACTCGACCAACTCAACAGTATGGAATAGACAAGGTTGATTTCTTTTCTCAAGTTACATGTGCTTTTGAGTAGAAAATGGGGCTAAAGAAGCTAGGACTAAAGGCAACACTGTTTACTTTGTCACAGTAACCGTAATTTGGAAAGAAATCTTCCTCATCGGACCATTCACTTTTACTTATAAAGTTACTGAATCGACCCACACCACAACTATGTTTCCCATATATCTCTTTATTTCTAGCCTGGATAATATTTAACCATTATTTGCACACGGCCAATAATCCAGTGGACCACCATCATGGCGCTAGCTTTCATCGCTAGGAGATTTGTGACACAGCAGCCTCTTTAATTTGCTCGATATGGCATGGTTTTCCTGTGGTAAGTTTTCCCATTCAAATAATTGGTCATGACACAAGGTCTCATTCAACAGATTTATGTCAAAATAAAACGCCTCACTCGGCAGCCCTGATGAACCTTAATGATTTGCATCTGTTGAACTGGATGGTATTATGGACGGGTTCCCCACACCGTGTTAGTATAAGAGTTCAGAGGTGCTTTTGATGATGCAATTGGATGATATATAGCAACAGTGACGTACCCCGCCCTGAGCACCGCTGTCGACTTCCACCTGACCAGCAGACAGAGGGAACATGACATTCAAACATAAACAGAACCTTCTATTCCAACAAGCTAATCACATAATATGCTTAAGGAGGTATAACATAAGAACTGCATGAATCTATTTGAGGCAGTCAGGACAGCTGGGAGTTACATCATACACCTAGACCTAGTTACGCCAGTCTCTGAACCTTAACCTTAACCTTAACCTTAACCTTAACCTTAACAGGGTGGGATAATGATAAGGAATAATCTACAAAAACACAATGTAAACTATAGTTTTTTTTAAAGTGTGCCTAACCTTTCTATATTCTGATTCATACATTATTTATTAAACTCAGTCCCTGCATGGACTCAAATTGTAAATAAACTCAAGTCTAATTCAATAAGCAACACTGTAGTGCCAGTCCCATGATGGGACAATCTACTGAGATGGCAGCATCCATCTGATGACTGGACTGACAAAGAGCGCATTCTTTCTGATCATATTTTCCATCATACACAGTGTGGGTCAGTGATAACAGCTGGTGCCCACTGATGGTGTAATGGTCAGAACCCCTGTCTCTGGACCCACATGTATCCCTGCTGGCCTACGATTGAATCCTGCCCCTAATCTGTCTGCCTCTTAGCTTTCTCACTGTCTTAATAAAGAAAAAAAATTCTAAAAATGATATATAATAAAACATATGAACTGACAGACAGACAGAAGATTGACCAAGTTACCTTGGTGCTGGGATCCGCCATCAGCTGCAGCATTATATAAAAAAGGAAACAACTAATTAAGTCTTTGGGAGAACAAGACAGCTAACCAATGTAACCATAATAATGAGATATAATATGGGAACTGGCAGGGAAGGAGAGCTGCAGGCCAAGGACAAAGGCTTTACTGTTTGCTGTACATGCCATTAGGAAAGCTAAACTCCTATGTGAAGGGCGGAAAACGTGTATGAGCACGTGTGTGTGTATAAAAACACATGAGAAACTCTGCCTCTGCTTAAATCAATTACTGTTTGGTTTCGTCAAGCAAAAGGATGACAACATTGGACTTGAATGGTTTTTGATTACACAGAAGTTGAATTATCCTGATTTTTAAAAGGTAACAGAGGATGCAATCGCCAATTTGGGAGGTGTAATGGAAAAGTAATATAACAAATACTGTAATGAATGACACCCAATAATAATAATATTACTTTTGAAGTGAGTAAAGAGTATTTGTTTTGATTAATAAGTCCAACATTGTTCAAAAGTGAAGTTTGAGCAGCGGGCAAGAGTGAGAGTCTCCAGCAGACTGATCACCATAGACTGTCCTCTGGATCGTTGCTTGCTCTTACCACACTCTGTCACGATAGTAACATGAGGACAATGGCCACTATTTAAAAAGCTCAGGATTTTAGCTTAGATTTTAGCCCACTGGTCCTGATTGGGTGATCTCTGGTCAAACTAGGGCCTCTAGGTTGGTGCCAGTGGTCTGCCATTGTACACGCGAGTGGTGGGGATGGACTAACTCCATCTCCATCTCCTTCATTCTGCAGCCTGTCCTGTGGTTTCAATTACATCCATCAACCTCACAAAAATCAAATGACCGGCATAGGGTCACTCAGAGAGCCAATGACCTCACGGCGAACAAATGACCAGTCACAGGACAGCAGTAAATTCAACAGATATAATGTACATCCAATGTTGTTTGGTCGTTTTGAATGGGTTGCATCCATTCAAATTCTATGTGATGCCAAAGTTTATGATTGGGATTTCACAGACTAAACTCATTCAAATGTATGCTTTAAGCATACCTTATTGTTCTGGCATATTCAGCATCCCATTTAGTCACATCGCATTAATATGCATATTGATACATATTGATTTACATTCCCACAAGATTAGAGGTCGTGACATCAGTGACATTTCAGGATAATCTGTTATACCATTAGAAGTGTGAAACCCCATCCTTACATAACTGCCATGTGTGAGCATATTTGCAACTGAGACAAAAAAAATCTGAAATCTGCCGTTAAGTTTGTGATGCGATACATTTTCAAAGTTGGGTAGGATTTTAGGAGTCTTTTAGTGTGTCTCCAGGCTTAGAGGCTTCCTTCATGCTGGCCATGATGCGTAAATCCAATAGAATTAGCCCCAGTGGTGAACTTACCAAAGACTTGGAGCTCTGTTTGGAGGGGGGCACAAAGGGACGGACACTGGTGGGGGTCTCCTTCTCGATGGAGTGTCGCCTCTGTGGAGACTGACGCTTGTCTGGCTGCGGGGTGGCGGAGATGGGCAGGAACTTTGGCGGAGCTAGACAGATGAGACGAAAAAGATGAGAAAGGCATGGAAAGACCGCCGGGTGTCCGGTGTGGACATTATGAAGACTTGGCACCAAAAGTTTTGTGTCAACAAGTAGATATGATTGGAGCTGTCAAAGAGTAGAGTATTACTCCATTCCATTCAAAGTAAGCTCTTACCCTTCTTCCCCGTGACAGACTCAGGAGACGTGTCCTCCAACAAAGATGTGGACATGCTGGAGCTGCTCCGTGTCGCCTCCTCCTTTCAACCAGAAGATTATAGACATTGCATCAAATTTTCCCAAGGCATTTTAATATGTTGGTCATCTTTGATCTTATAGTCAGATAAGCCAGTTTAAGCATCCTCATTGGCTATGTTTACATGAATGAAGAATTCTGTTCCTAACCTGGTTATGCAGGTAACCTGGTTTTGGGTCATTGATGTAAACTCTAACTCTGTTAAGAGTAAACTAGGTAAGCTTGTACACCAATTATGAGAACCCCGAGTAAGATGCCGGACATACTCTAATATTAAACTGGTTACTGTGGCATGTAAACATCTTACTGCATTCAGAGGGAGGGGCCAACTAGGGGCCACAGCTGCACAGGAATATGCTGTGAATTGTGTTTTTCCTTGGCAACAGGGATACTCAATTGCAAGGTATCAAAGGTTTAGGTAAACGGCTTAACCCCGATATGACCTTAACCGGAGTACGACCAATAGCCAGGTTACTCCATGCATGTAAATGTAGTCGCTGTGTAAAGCCCTTATCCTTTTCACCAAGTGCACTGACAGAGAAAGTCTACCAGATAAAGGATTATTTATTGAGCGCAGACAATTGACATTGGGACTGCAGTCTTACGTCAGACTCGGAGCTGTCCAGCTCGGCCAGCGTGGGCGCCCTGAGCAGCCTTTTCCTCTGGCTGAGCGGCTGCACTCCGCCCCCTTGAGTCCTGGTGCCGTTGGCCAGCGACTGCGTGCTGACAGCCAACTTCCTGGGAGCATCAGGTGTGTTCATGTCTGTGGGCGGAGGATGGAGCAGTCAGTCAATCACAGGGAGAGGACAATAGGTTTTAACATATTTTTTGAACAATGTTTTGGTTTTGAACAATGATGTATTACAACGCAACCATAAATCCCCATGTACGATCCCCCTATCTAGACAGCTGGCCATCATGCTTCCCGTGTAAACTGTGGGCGTCTTTGTACTGTGACTAGACAGTACCCACACACCACATGTTGAGCGAGATAAGCCCTCGCCATATGCTAATGTAACAGTCTTTTCCCCGCCCAATCATTTCCTCTAATTGAAGCAAACATGACTGGCAATACTTCAACATATTATATTACAAAACGCCCAACAATTTGTTTTGTAGAGCAATAAAAGCCGCACAATGTTATTAACCATTTTAATATCCACCAGGTAGTCATTTCCGTGTGAATTGCACATAAATAGATTTGATACGCATGTACATGTTCAAGTACATCAAGTTGACCTTGCTGTGTTAGTTTTAGATGGTCAAACACCATCTGAGATCAGACCTCCTCTACCCGCAATGAGAATGCAGCAGTAAAGCTAATATGCAACTGCCACACTACTTCTAATGCCTAAAGAAAACAAATTATTACTCCAAAATTTTGTTTACAGATTGATGTCTTCAGTTCAGCAAAAATAAAATGTGGCATCTGTGTCACATATTTGGTGACTACTCAAGACTTTTATGTCATGAAATAAATTCAAATGACAACAAGATGATACAGTCTAGGTTCACTCAGCAAGTGAATTCAAATGCACACACGCCTTCCTACACACGGTGCGACAAGACAACACTTTGTGTACTTTACCTGAGCTGCGGAACAAATCCTGAGGGGTGCTGATGCTTTTCCCTGCACCTGCAGAGGAATCGAGGGAATATAGCCTTCAACAGGACCCCACACTCATTAACATTTTCCTCCCTAACAGCAGTCTGGTGCTACAGTGGGGAAACAACAACGATGAGCACCTTCACTCAGTCGCAGCAGGTGTGAAGTGAGGGGAAGCTGTGTAATTCTGGGTTACATTCACACACAAATACGTGTGCATAGCTGGAAAGCACAGCAAACACTTAGGGATAGGTGAGGGATTCAGACACCAAGGAGGAAGAGGAAGATGGCGAGTGGGGTCACAGTGCAAAAGGTCATTCTCATACATCCACCTGCATTATGGCAGTCCTGTGAACTGCAGTGCTACATTCAGAGGCAACACTGTAGTGTGACATTCGACTATTAGGCTATGTGAGGGAAGCTGCTGTGTTATGTAATTTATCATATGGCACAGTGAGAGCGGATTAGGACGACAAGCAGACCAGGCTGGCTGCGGAGGCAGAGTGATGATCTGTAATCTCACCCTACTGGCTCTGGCTCAATGGCTATCCCTCATCACCTAGAGAAGAGACAGCCTTGGTGAGTAGCTACTACAACTACAGCATTTCAAATGCTGTTCAACTTAAAACATTCATAAAATGCCTCAAATACATTTCTGCTCTTCTGCAGCAATATATTTTCATTCTACCTCTTGGTTAGCCCTGAAATAGCCTCAGTTAAGACCTAACAAAACTGAGTGACAATTTCCGACAATCTGGGATTCAAGTTGCACTGCACCGACCCATCTTTCCCTCAGGTAGGTGTCTGTGTCACAACAACCGTTGTGTGACAGTGTTGCTGCAGTAGCATGTCTCAAACACGCTTCTCACAACACAAGCATGACATGAAGGAAAATAGGAGAGGGGCGTGTGTTTAAATTAGGTAGGAGCTGGAGCAAAAACCAAAAATAGCCAGGAAGGAAACACGCATACACCAATACGCACACAATGGGTAAAGCAGGAACAACTTTACCTGATGAGTCAAAACTGTAAGACATGCTAAGCGGCCGCATAACTGAAAGAAATGCCCATGTTAAACAAAAAAGACAGAAGCAAAAGGGAGAAAAGGAAAAAGAAATCCATGAAGTCAATGAACCATCCAGATCTATACAACATATCCCTCACAAAAATACATTTTCCCTAATGAGTATATGCTCTTAACAACCTGAGTCTTACCGGTGTAATGCAGCACCACATGCATTTGCTTTTTACAGAAAACCTCAGCAGTTTGCTGTATGTAATATTACGCAACAACTGGTCCATGTTACCCTCCTAATTCCCCCAACAAAAGGCACCTTGTGTATTCTGTATAGATGCATTGTACACTATAGACTGACAAAATTATTTGCCGTTACCATAATCCTATTAAAGCCTTAAAATGTTTTGAAACATTATAGATTAGGAACATTGGCCAATCATGACCACTGCATACCTAACAGATTATTTATATCCTATACACTGTGTTTAGCAAATGACAAAACCCGCAAAAGCAGCATTACGCAATGTAAAGGAAACAAGAGATCCATACTTTGATCTGTTAGGCTATTTCAAATCAGTTAAAACCAAAAAAAAAACATCAGCCCAAAAAGGAACTTTTGACAGCAACCACAACAGTTTGAACTTTAGTGGTGCCAGTCTAGCAAACAATTGAAAGCCCTATGCAAGCACTCAAAATGATCCTTGTTTAAACCCCATGAAACCTCTGAGCACATGAGTAGAACTGTGTAGGGAGGGGCAGCGCTACAGAAATCATGAAGGCTGCGGTTTAGTATGATAAAGTCATTCCTCTTAATGGTTTTGTCCTCAATTAAGGGGTTTTGCTAGTGAAGAACAGCCATGCAGAAAGAAAACAGCCACACTGGGCCGGATTAAAAACAATCAAGGGCTGTTCTGAGTTGACACATCATTTTAATAGGAGGTTCCAATGTGTATGATTTGTGTGCAGGAGAGTGTTGCACAGGTATTTTGTTTTTGTGTCTGTTTGTGCATGTATACCAATGTGTTAACTGTGTGTGTGTGTGTGTGTGTGTGTGTGTGTGTGTGTGTCATAGTCTCACCCAGGCGGTTTCTGCGGATCATGTCGGGTGAGACAGGCCTGAGCTTCCTCTCAGCCTTGATGTCCTCCAGCAGTCGCTCGTGGAGGCTCCGGGGCCGCGGGGGGTGAGGTTTCAGCTTACGGGCCGAGACCTGCCATGATAACACACATGAGTGACGACACGTCTGCCGTCACCAAGGAGACCAGGGAGGGGTTTCCCCCAGGCCTCTGCATCATGAGTCTGTGATTTGTTAATCACATGAAGTCAACTAACTATTCTACTAGTGAAGTCCATCACTGTGCTAGCATTATCGGCATGGTGATGATTGGCATGCATGCGTCATTAAGTCTCACATTACTCATCTGGCCTGGAACATGGATGAAAATTATCTATATCATTCTTTCCCCCTAAACCAAATGTATGTTTTGCTCTGATGGATGAGTCAGCTGTGTATACTGGATGCTGTATTGGCCCTGGTGAGGAAAAGTGGGTACTGACAGTTAATCAGCAGTGTGTGTATTACTCACAGGGTTGAGAGGAGGTCTCGACCTGATGAATTCAAGAATGACCTCATGGGCGCTCTTCTTTAACCTAGGAGGGATGTCTCCATTCACCTGCAGTGGCATTGGTAGAGAAAGCAATTTGTTAGAGTTCTTGTCATTCTGATGTGGCTCATGATCTCTAAAAGCCTATCTAGACTCAGAGGTCTTGATAAACTGGAAAGAGCAACTACCACAAACGGCTCCTGGACTCATTTTATCATGTGCGCACCCTTGTGTATCAGTATGGCCCCTTTTGTGTTCTTACCAGGTAAGTATAGGTTTCAAAGGTCTGAGGACATTTCTGTAGAGAGCATAAAACTGCATGCAGCCCATGAATGGACAGGGAACAAAGGTTTGTTGTGCTGTAACACATCTCACAAACAGGACACATCTGGTTTTAATTGTGGCATTTCAATCAAAAGGAAGCTTCTAGTGAACTGAAATGTCCCTACAATAAGTCGGCATCATAGTGCCAAGCATTTTTCCTGGCAAGGGTGTCATGTTTGCGTGCCAGTTAAGTCCAACACATTACATGAAACATTGTTAACACTATAAAGCATGCTGAATATCTGCCTATTGTCTGACAAGACTAGCAGACACTGTAGTACCTGCTTGTCTGGTAGTACACTGATGAAAATATGATCAAAATGTATTAATCACAACAAATGACTTTACAGATATGCGAATGAGTGGGCATGGGAAAACATCTAGTAAAGTGTTGCGTGTTTGGAGCAAATAAATCATTTTACATCTAATCGCTGCAGAAAAAGACTCATTTTTCATTGGTTACTGGTCAAAACAAATTAGCGTCTTACTAACCCTCACTAGGAATGAAGTGAGGTTGTTATCTGGAGTAGTTGGCCAAAAGTACCAACACTAATGGTCGCCACACTTGTATGCAATACCTTGACCTTAATGCAACTGAGAGAATACTTTGAAGAAGTATTTCCTCCGAGGTGCAGCACTTAACTAATACATCTGGAGTAAAATCTTTATTTACATCCAAACTTCATGCCCAGTTTCAGCAGTGGATAAATGGTAGGAAAGTTACAAGAGAGAATAGCTAAATATAAATAAATGTGTTATGTTGGGGCTGTGCAGGTTAGTGACAGCCTCACCATGACTTTTCGCAGCTTGTAACGTTTGGAGCGGATGTCGTCCATCAGCATCTCGTAGGGCGTGAGCTGGTACTCGATGGGCAGCGGGTTGTACTGGCGCTCCTGAACCTTCTTCAGCTTCACACCGTTCCGTAGGTCTCGCATCACCTGCACCCAGAAGCGTGCCTGGGGGAAAAATGATGTGTCATGATGATTGCTGTGGTCACGATTATGACACTTACATCCAGTACTGCAGTGATGTAGTTACCAATGAATGGTCATAGACTCAGACTGTAACACATAGTGGTGTTTACTTTCTGAGATGTTACTTACCCAGTCTGCATTCTGCAGCTCATTCAGGTCTTTAACCGGTTCGTCCCGAGCATCACCTTCCATCTTCCGAAGGTTCTAGCCATTCGTCCCAGAGGAAGGAGGAAAGAAGAAGAAGGAGGAAGAAGGAAAAAGAAACAAAACAAAGGCAGGGAAAGGAAAAGAACGGGGGGGGGAGAGAAAAATTAGAAGCTTAAAGGATAAGGCTGGTGTTTTTTAATGCATTGCTTACCATCAACAAATCCTATGAAAATAACAAAATCAGCAATGATTTTGTTTTGCCTCGTCCATGTAGCCGGTGTGCCCAATGAAGCCATGTCCCAGCAGCCATAGAACTCCATTGTATTAAAAAAAAGATTAAAAACACATCAAAGAGCCATGCCGTTGCTCTGGGCAACATATTTCATCATCATGATGCACCGGGCATTGAACATGTGTATTAAGGGCCACCATTGTATTCACAGCAATGAGTGAAACCTAACAACTGGTGTCAATGGCAAGCTGCCCATATTGTCATGGCGGGTTTGTTAATCGATGGCTTTTGTTTCACATGAGCATGTCTGGTATCCACTTCATCATACATCGACAGCCTGCCAAGGGGGAAAAACAAATTCAATAGCCAACTAATGACTGCTTTTAATGCCTGTCTCTCTGCCAGATCCTCTCTGTGGCACTTCCACCAGCTAGCTATGGAAAGTTTTGGGTGACTAGTTCAAATGTCAAACTGGGTCGGGACAAAGGGGCAAGGTTTAGGACAGCATTCCTTGTGACATTATTTATATTTGTATCCTTTTTCATTATAATACAAGTTAGTTGCATTGTGGAGATTTAGAATTTTGTAAACGGGTATACACTCCGACAGGTGTACCTGAGTAACCTTTCAGCTGATTTGGTTTAGTACTGAAGCCCTGTCATTGTGATTTCACACTAGGGAAGATGTTTTTAGACGTTTTTATTTTCCTCTCTCAAAAACAGCCACATATTCCACTCCTTCATCCATCAAACACAGATATAAGAAGGTCTTGTCTCTGATTCCAGTTCTGGTTAATAAAGAGTTGTTTTAGGCCAGATGAATCAAACATGATTTGGGTATCTCTCCATGCCAGACTCTCAGATCAAAGGAAGAAAACCTGAAGGAGCAGCTACCGACTGGCTTTTCTTCTTACTCTGTTCCCTCCGCACATCTATTCATCGCTAGTGTTGCATCTCCCCCGTTCCTTCTTCCTCAGCCCCCTCCTAGCTCCGTTGATCTGACCTTCCTCATCTAATATCCCAGTGCACCACCATATTCTCCTTTCTCTTCATCCGCCTTCTTACCCATCATTCATTCCCATTTGAGACATGGTAACATTTCACTCGTCTCTCACCCACACCCCCTCACATCTAAATGAGGGATTCAGTTTATTTCTAGATTGGCTGAAAAGACAGGAGAATCCCATGAGAAAAGTCTGACACACTGACAAAAGAGAGAGAGAGAGAAAAAAACAGACAGCAACAGAGAGCGAAATAAAGAGACTAACTTGCAGGTTGCCTCATTCATATGTATGTGTACTGTATGGTGATGTGTATGGTTATGTATTAGCAATTATCCTGTGACATACAGTGGTGCAGTGAGTGCAAAGCAGCCTCTATAGCCCAGTGTTTCCCTTTGTAAGCTCCTTACACTGGAGCAATAAGGCTACGCTGGCTTTTAGAATCATATATTACATAAGATGGTATGCAGGAGACACGTCTGCTACGACAGTCATAGCCAGCACCTATTGCACACATGTGTACATACATACAGACACACTGTCTGCTTATCAGACGTAAATCAATCAGGGCAAGCACAATCGTACTAGTGAGTGTACAAGCACTTGACTGTGATGTCCTTTTTTTAAATGCTTGAGTACATATTTAATAAAGGTAGTGCCATTAATATGGATGCACTACATCATCATTGCCAGGCACAAATTGAAAGTGTGATAAGACAATGCTGCCCCCAGGCATTTTGGAAACCAACAGCGCAGCTGTCACACCCGTCTTTAAAAATCATTATGGAGCGACCCATGAGCGAACTGTAGAGGTGAAACACATTAGAGACACATTCAGACACACAAAACCAAAACATTCAAACGGTTTGCAGAACAATTTGCTGTGCCTTTATTACAATTAGTTGTCTGTTACTCTGGACAATTTTTTATTTTTGTATGCAATTCTTTGATTGGGAAGGTCAACTTGGGACCACTGTTGTTTTCCTCGAGTCCGCAACATTCAGTGTTGGTTCAATTATTCATTGGGCCATTTTAAATATGGGGCCACTACAATGTTTATATATCATTACCTTCATGCTGAACAGATTTGTTTCCTAGTGTGGCATAGCGAAATCAGAGTCTCACTTCAGTGTATCTGTACCTATTATTTACACTCTATGATCTGTACATGCAAACAATGTTTTCATTTATTGATCAGCATCAAGGAACAAGTCGGTGTTGTCACACTACAAGATGCAGGACAAAAAAATTCCGACAAGCTAGACTTGACGTCGGAAAGTCGCACAACTTTGAATCTGCTGTCTTCCATGTCACACTGCACCGAGTAAAAACGGCAGGTTGTCGTTCACAAACTCCACTTTCATGTCTTACACAGAACATTTGTCTGAAACGTGGCAAAATTGGGCCAATTTTGTGTAGTCTGAGCTTGGCATTAGCTAGCTAGTAGAGTGACAACAGACGGAAGGGCAAATCCAATCCATGCAGAGCCAAGTCATGTCAAGCGGTCCAAGGGATCTTGAGCTCTCAGCTGGCCTGACACGGTCTGCCATGCACAACACACAATCTCACTCCTTGACCATTAACAAGTCATGGGCTACTACATTCACTGGCCACAATATTTGATCTTATGGGCCAAAATGAGGGTATGTGTGTATAGAAGCCATGCTCCTCCTCCTCTCCTGACACCCTCAGGTAGGTGATTCTGCTCTCACCTGGCACTGTACATGATTTGGACACCATAAGCCTTTGTGTTTCCCAGCACCGGGACACCTGGTGGTCTAACTGACCCGTGTTTAACCATCTTAATTCCACACTGCAATTACACATGCCATCCCTGGGGTTTACCAGTCCAGTAGCAAAAGGACAAGAGAGCTTGGCACTTTCTACTGTATCCTTACATCTGCTCTGTATTTTCCAACATACCAACTTGTCCCTATCACTTTCACTTTGTTCCAATTTGTTGCATTTGACTCAAATGTTCCAGGTATGACTCATGGTCACTATTAACCGACTTCAGGAAGGTGAGGGTGAGAAGCAGCGGCCAAAATTATTAAAAGTTAGTGTAAAACTCAATCATATTATTTCTGAAATAACTAAGCTACTTGCCATCATTAGTGAAGCATTAATCCTGTAGTAAATGTATTACCACACACAGATTTAGAAATATTCATGAATAATCCATAAGCCATTTATTTCTATGATCCCATCTAAGGACCGTGAATTATGTATGATTTACTTAAAGTGTCACTGACTCACTTATTAATATGTTGTGCTATGCGTGTTATGTATGTTACGCAATATCAACTGTTGTGGAAGACAACTTTTGGACTCAGGTGGGTGAGCAGATGGCACTGCATACGCTTCCTTTGATGTGACTGATCCTCACCAGATGTATTAAGGACTAGCAGATGCCTGAGTCTCTTACCTCCTTGGCACTCTTGATCTTCTCCAGGAAGGTGCGCAGCTCCCTGGTCTCGGCGTAGAGGGCGCGACACACAGCCTGGT